>NC_069502.1:943014793-943314793 GCF_027579735.1 Bombina bombina | reverse complement strand
TATAAGCAAGTGTGGCAACTGTGAAGAATGATATTAGAACGTAAATTCTATAAGGATATTGTGGTCTTTACATAAAATCCCTCTGTGATGTAGTGGATCTTCTAAAGTGTTGATTCGTAGTATCTTGTTAGTAACCTGTGAAAATATATCACAATAGTACAATATCGCTAGAAATCACATACAGCAAATAGAATAAGGCTTACCAATACTGTTGACGCGTTTCGGCCCTGGGTCATGGGCCTTTATCAAGACTGAGTCTTGATAAAGGCCCATGACCCAGGGCTAAAACGCATCAACAGTATTGGTAAGCCTTATTCTATTTGCTGTATGTGATTTTTAGCATTGAAAGTATAGGCTTTGCTTGATCGAAGTCAGGCACGCTAACCCTTTTCTTTTTAAGGTGCTTTACCATGGACTTGTAATATCAAAGTTGCCCCGCTAATAGTATCATTGTCAAGCGAACCAGGTTATCGAGCACGCACTATCATTAGCGCGACTCAAGTAGTAGGGTCAAATGCTAAACAGGTGCACTCTCGATGTCAAAGAAATATAATTACTTTAAATTCAGGGGATTTTTCTTAAATACATTCAGTTGTATCAGGTTTAGTTGCTAATTTAAATATCTGCTATTCAATTGTAGGCGAAATGGATTTATACTTAACCCTAAAGCAGTTTTTCATAGTAGCTGGTTTTACAGAATTTAATGACTGGTGCTATAGTCAGTATCAATGGTATGCAAAAGCCTATGCACTACTTGTGGCCCCATACATTCCCCTATTTATTGCATGCTGAAACTACAATTGGTAGTTTTTTTAGCTAAATAATAGCTCTGCCTATATATATGATATTTTTTAGACATGCATCTCCAATACTGTTCCTTTAGATGTTACCTTCAATATGTATTTTTCATAAAGTATTTTAACCCTAGGAAATTTCAGAATGAGAAAAAGAAATTAAAAGCTGCAATCAGTTGGAAATATAGTTGAAAATATATAAAATAAGAAAAAGTGGGGTGAGATATGAATAAAGAAAAAAGAAATGACAGAGAGAGAGATTGAGAAGGTTCAGTATAACAGAATACAGCAATTCTCTAACATTTATAATTTTTAAACAAGGTTAAAAAAATGATATACTGAAATATATATGAGAATATTGCTTTAGAATACTCAGTGATTTTGAGTAAATTGCAATTTGATTGTCTAAATTATGGTCTATTCACAGTGAGATACTCTTAACTAGCATAATGCTCCAACCTTTCACAAAGCTCCGGGCAAGTTGTAGTAACCCTTGCCAGGCTATCAATCACGGAAACATAGAAATATAATTAAGGTTGTTACAGGAGTTCTCAGTTAATCTCTTAGGAGGATATTAAAATGAATATGGACTTTGGTGTTGCTTCCATCTGTTAGCTCCATGTTGTGCCTTTGTAGTAGTTTTGCAGTGTGGAGACTTCCCAATAAAATTCCGAGCAGATGAACACTTCACCCCCTCCTTTACTTAGTCATGAAACTGCACTATTTTTATCAGTCCCATGAGAATCAGTAATGAAGACCCACAAAGATGCTCATTATGTGATGCCCTATGCTTAAAATAAAAAAGAATAAATGTAATATTTACTATTAAATGGAAATAAATTAGATTAGAAAGATAAATGTTAGTTTATTATAAAATAATGTAACAATTTTAAAATTCAGTTTTTAATCTTTGTTGAAACAGAATGGTAAATACTATTTTTTTTTGTTCCCTGTGTTTTAGTATGAACTATTTTTCATATTGCAATAGTGTTATTTTATTAATCATTGTAATATTTTATTTTGAGGTAAGAACTTTAATTATTTTATTTTTATTTGATGCAGAACAGCCATACCCCACCAATTTTCCATTTGCCACATCTCTATTCTGAAACAACATTGCTGCTGCTTTACCTGCTACCTCCAACTTCTTAAACCCTCAGTGGCACAATACATTTGTCTTTGAATGGACAAAAGCTACTGCTGCATTCAGTTAACCGAAATAAACATTATGAACCAGATTTGTTATATGGTCATCACTTATTATGTGGTCTTAGATGCACCTAAGGCTACTATGATCCTAAATAAAACTTAATCCCTTTCAAAGGGCCTTATTCCTACCATAATCATTTGCTCCTCCTGACAATTTTTTAAAATATTATTTTAGCAAGGAACATATATTGGTAAAACACTTAAATAGGGTACACTGTTATACATTTCACATCCTTTTCAAATAAGTATTCACCAAAGAAACTGAGGAAAATAATTTCTGTGTTAAACTTCAGGATAAATATTATATTCTGGCAGATAGAAACCCTCATAAATTGTATTTTTAATATATATATATATATATATATATATATATATATATATATATATATATATATATATATATATATTTTTTAAAATTTGAAAGTACCTGTATAATTTATTATAATATTGTATATTACAGTGTTATCTATTCCTTAAAATTATCTTCAAATTAATCAGTCATGGACCAATTTTTGTTTCTTGGAAGACTATTCCAACAATAATTTCAACAAACATAATGGAAATATTTATGTCAATACCTATGTCAAAACGTTCAGAAATATTTTGTAGATGTTGAAAGAAATCTGTTACCAAAGAACACATAAAATATTTCTGTGAAACAGGCATGTAAGTGAAATTAAAGCCATTTCTTAGATTATATATATATATATATATATATATATATATATATATATATATATATATATATATATATATATATATATATATTTGTCTAAATACCTAACCAAACATGTAATGTTAGTTTATGATATAGCAAAACAAAATATGAGCTAATATTAAGTGTTACATTTTATCTTTGTTGAAAACTAATTTATTTATTCAGGAAAAAAATGAAAAGCCTATCAATATGCTGTTAATTTGTGATTCACCTGTTTTATTAAACTTTTTAACAGTTTTGAGAGAGGAGTGATAAAAGGTCTGTATGGATGTTATTGTATGTAGTTCACATTTTCTCATTTACCTCATGAAACATCTTTATTTTGTCCAGCAGAAAGCCATTATTCACATACTTCTACTTTGTGACATTGCACCGTAAAACATATATCATAATTTTCATGTCTGTAATTTATGTTTCCTTTCTTTATCTTATTACCAGTCTTATCTGTGCACAAACACACATGCCCTCACTTTGTGTGCCCTAAATCATACTGAGAGCAAAAAAATATATATATATACAGTATGTAATTTTTTCAGGGATTAATGGAAAATTATTACCTCTCATGGCCTAAGTCTCTATAGCATTGCACAACCTAAGTTAGGACACTAAAGAGTTTCAGTTTAGTAGTTTAAATCTGTACATATCATGTATTTAAAGTATATTCATGCTTACTGTCTGTCAGCTTATGAGGTGTCTAATTTAAATATGTCAGGGGTAAACAGGATTTTCAATTAATTTACCTTATGCCATTTTACTATAGACTTACTATAATACAAGAAGCCATATTATCAGGAATAAAAATAAAAATAAATCATCTGTAAATTAATTTCTACATCTATAATGTAGCTTAAATGGGATGAGAGAGGCCTGCAGAGATAAGTAAATTACGTAAGTGCTTCAATCTGTTGTGTTGGCAGTGTTTTTGCCCACTATGTCCTTAATATGCCGTCATTAAAGTGTTTTTTAAATTAAAGTTTGCCATTTGATCAATCAGCTTACGTGAAAAGTATAGAAAAGTCGTGCAAGCTATAAAAGCAAATATGGGACACAATTGATTGCTTTTGATAAAATGCAGTATTTAGTCTTGCTTGTAATATGCATTTGTTTAGATGTGGATGGAATCATCTCTGGAAATGGAATAATGTTAATATTTGTGACAAAAAAAAGTGTTTAGTCATTTTAATTGCTGGTGATTGTTTTTATGCTGTCCTTACACAAAAAAAATTAAGCAAAATAAAAACAAGGATAACAGAAAATATATAATTACAGGACTGTATATATTATGTTTTACTGTATAGGTCTTTCCTGAATTATTCAATACTCTGGAATAAAAAAAGATTTTTCATACATTATATACAATTAAATTGTTGGGTATAGCTATTTAGATATCTTGCTGGTGCCATGGGACATTAATTAATTGAAGAATGAAGCCATCTGAACTGCAGATTAACATAGTAGTGCTCATTGTTGTTTATTTGCTAATAATGCTCAATATTTATTGATCCTCATTCAAGTTGTGGTAAATCTTCTATTGCCAAAATTTGCAAAATAGTTTGTCATATTACACAGAACCAATTTATGACATCTTCTGTTTTTGTTTAAAAATTGTGTTTTGTCTCGCGCTCCCTAGAGATGCCAAAAGACAAATTGTGCAACATAGGTTTCGTTCAAAATGTTTCAAATTGACTAAACCAGCTACTTATTTGCAGCAGATTACATCATTAAATTAATTTCCCTCTTTAGGGATCATGGAACAAGCACAATTTTTACACAAAAAGAAAATGTGTGTAATGTTCCATTAATACAGTGTAGAGAACCCTTCAGCTGATACACAATCCTTAAACATCCTTAAACATCTATCATAGAAAGGAAAAGCTTACTGCATGGCATGGCTTAGAAATCCATGCATTACTGGCCTATTTAATAGGAACATTGCTTACATTTTAACTCATACATTCATTAATAAAAAATGAAACAATATTGTAATATATATGTATGATTTATTTTACTTACTTTTGTTGTAAAAAAATTGTTCTTATACCTCCCGATTCCTCGGGAGACTAGAGCTGCAGATTGCCTGACCCAACTTCATATATGTAACAAACAGAAAACTGTTTTCCTGTCTGAGCACGTCTTCTAAGTGTCAGGTGGAGTGCTGTTATTTCAGAATGGAACAAGCTGGAATCAATGGCTGAGAGGCCCAGCTCACCACAAGCCCCTACTAGAGCACTAGACATAAACACAGTGTTCAAACAAAGGCCAAGGGTAAGGGAGCAATAAGACTAAACCTAGTGGCTGAACTGTTTCTAGTGCTTTAATCAGCTCCAACAAAACAATAACAATTAAATACTAGAAAATAGCTGTAGGTTTTTAAATTCAAATAGCAAAGAAAGACATATCATTGTAAAAGTTTAGTCTCCATATGATGAATATAAACTTGTATAAGTTACTTAACTGCAGATCTCTCTGATAGCAGAGGAATCCTGGGTTAAGGTAATCTAAATCAGACTGTCCGGGTCAAGGCTCACCGGGAAAAGCAGCAGAAAATTATTAAACAAATGCAAAGTCCACAAATAAGCAAAAGTCATAAACCATGTCAGTCCAAACAATGGGTTAAACAGAAGTGTAGTCAGGAGAAGCAGACGTGAAACCAGTATATCCAAATAGTAATTGCCAGAGCAAGAGGAATTAACTCAATACACAAGTGACCACATGCTGAAAGCAGAGAGCTTATAAAGACTACTATAATTAGGGCCTAATTGTACTTCTAGGCCTCCTTAAAGGTAAAGTACGCCTTATTGCAGCAGGAACAGAAATCACTCTCCTAGCCAAGTGCCTGTTATGAGAATACATTACTAAGTGATTGCTTAGAGCATTGTAAATACTCATTTACAGTTAGTCCTAAATGGTAACAATTAAAAGCACATTAAGCACTAAGTTAATTTCCTGCACCTCCCTCTATTTATGTGTGCCCCCATTTTGGAACCTAGGTTTCACTGCAGGTATCCGATGGAAAGCTGCAGCACATGTGCAAATGCATGTCAGCACAGAATGCAGTAAAAGCTAGATTTCAACATGGCGGCATCCATGGCAAGAGGGAGGTAGTGGATAACCTTAATACTATGCTTATAAAATGTATTAAGTGTTTAATGTCTCTTTAAGTGAGATAAGATGTTTAACTGGTTGAGGCAATTAGCAGCATTTAAAGCAAAGACCACACACAATGTTTTACAGCTCATTAACCTATAGCAAAAGTTATATTACTACATATTGCAATGCTGTTTCATTTTCATGAACTTAAAGGAAATGTATTGTTATAGTTAACGTCCCTTTAAGTATATTTTAAATAATTACAAGGAAAGGTAGGGTTTAACTATCATTATTATTGTTATAAGTTTCTGGTAAATAGCACAAAGTTTGTTGAGATAGTAAATTACATTTCAAAGTTAATCACAGTAAATAAAATTTTTTTTTTTTTACTTTTTAAATTTTGTTTAGGCTTTATCATGTAATTTTATTTTAATAGATCTTACCATTCTCCAGAAGCTATGAAGAATTAGCATGATTACAATGTTAGATTGAAACATTAAAAAACATTAATTTAAAAAATGTGTTTAAAATAAAATATGTCTAATGTGTACTAAATGTACAAACCTTAAACAAAACCAACACTGTAGACCACCTTTAAAATGTGTGATTTGTGCAAAACTTCCCAAATAGCAAAAAAGGCATATTAAATAAAATATTTATATTACCACAAATAAACTAATATAAAAATTGAGGGGAAAGGAGGAATTTCTTCTTTGCAGTTCCAGGAGTTTTACAGATGAGCTTTGCTTTTTTATGTTAATAGTTCACTATTGCAGATCTTTACAGCGCAAAACTTTTTTTTAACAAGTTTTGACCAGAGACTTTGACTAATAATGTTTACAAAGAAATGGTTAATAAGAAAAATATGATATGCTTGTTCTAATAGTGTGTATGTTTCCTCCCCCAAATATATGTAAATATAGCTTCATTTTGCTATGCTGTATACATACTGTACTGCCAAAATGTTCTGCTTAATGTATATTACTTGTTTTAAATGCCAAAAGGGTGATATTCTGTTGCCCTTGGTATTAAGCATAACGTTGCTCTAATCACTGTTCTAGCATCAGTGGTAAGCTACAAATGTGTAGTAAAAGCCACTCTTAAATGCAGAAACCAGCAAGTGAAGATAAATGCAATTGCATGATACTTATTTTCTACATGCTAAGAATGTAATATCAAAGAGGTTTTGTTTGCCTTGACTTGATACTTAGGATTTCTCCAAAACATTGAAAAAAAAGAGGCTACAATATGTTTTAAACTGAAGACAACAACCAACTTCTGTAGTCATGGCAACGCACCATTTTGCAAATCATATGCAAGCAGGGCATTGGATTCAAAATAGCACAGCTTGTGTGTGAGATCTGGAAGTTGTATTTGTGTATCAGAAGAATTCAATTTCTTAATCACTGTGCATTTTGTTATTAACTAATTAGAAAAAAAAGTATTTCAATAAACTGTGTTGCTAAAAGTGGAACGGATTATAATATTCTGGATCTAAAGTGATTGGTGATTGAAACTTGTTGTAAAGTCGGATGTACAAATGGTACAAAAAATAAATTACTTTTTTTTTCTGCATGCTGCCTGAGGTATGTTGTGATTTGAAGAAAAAAAATATTACAATTTATAATAAAAATTGCCATATGCACAAAGGTTGTATGTTATCAAATCTGAAAATGATGTTCCATCACAGTGTATGTGTATTTTTGCTGTTGTATGTCTATTTCAGAAGAGCTGTCTGTCATTTGTGTATATTGTGGCTTATTTAAACTTTCTATCTTGTATCACTGTAATTTGTGATATGTCATTTGCCAGTATCACTGTGTAAAAACCATTGTCCATTTTCTTTACCTGCCACATTTCCTAACACTAAAATATAAATGTTTGTAAATTCTTCATTCATTTTGTCTCCTTGTATGTATCTCCTCTACTGTTCAAAACACTGGTATGTTCTGCTTTGGTTTACAGTTTTATTAAAGTGGAGAGGTATCAGAAAAACATAACAATAATTCTACATTTTATTCCAAATATATTTAATTATGTCTGACTGAAGTTTTTTTAAAATGTAGTCAAACTTGTCAAAAGGCAAGCCATATACCTAGGGAAATAGGATTTGGAGGGGTGCACATTTTCTTAAGGAATAATTCTTTGACATGATACCTTCCTACTCTTATACTATCCATTTTTAATGTATTATTTATATTACAAATACATGATCCCTGGTTATCTAGTGGGGGGTACATGTCGGCTTTCGCAGTCGTGTAAACATTTTACTTTCAACTTGTAATACGGGCGATAACCAGTGCACATTAAAAGTTTACTTCTTGCAGTGTTTGTGTGTGAGCAAAAGCTCTAAATAGCGCGCCACTTGTAATCAGGCCCACAATTTAGAGTTTGGTTGCAGAGCATGGATATATTGATTAAGGTCTTCCCTTACTTGAAGAACTGAGGTAGGTCTCATTACCAGGGTCTATTTTATGAGCATGTTCTAAGTCTGCAATGTTATCAAGCAATTGCTTATATTGATGGTCCATTTGGGAATTTAGTATGTTACAGTAACCACGAGTATTACAATGACGAGCTGCCCAGCTTACTGATGGTGAGGTATCATTTGGATCATTTTTATGGGGAATAATTCAGGCTATTTTCTATGGAAGTAAACATTATAAGATCAGTAAAGATAGAATCATCTTCTAGTCTGCAGGAAAATGGTTTTGTAATTGTGTTTGGTCTGTTAAAGGTGCAGATAATATTTGCAGACTATATCCTTGAAAAGGTAACTAATTGAGAATATTTTGAAAATGGGTGTTAGAAGAAAGTGTAGTCTTGTGTTGATAAGTATTGTAGTCTCCAGATGTGAAATAGGTTTAGTGTTTGCAAAGTTCTAGGGACTGACCAAATCATCGCTTTAAAGAGGTGTGGTTTTCCTCTTGGGTTCATGAGATTGTTTACTAAACCAGAGCTTCTTAAACATTTTTAACCTAGGACACCTCTTTGTACTGGAAAATGTTTCTCTACATGCATAATTAAAATATAGTACAAAACAAACCCCTTGTCAGATGAGTATACATTTTTTATACATCAATAAACCACACAAATTAGGGAATTATTAGTGAAAATAAGTAAATTTAACTTTCGTAGCCATTACTAATCACTAATGGTTAAACTCTTTGGCCTAGATTTAACATTGGCCAGACAGACAGGGGCGGACATCTCCACCCCTGTTTACCTAGCATTGCGACAACCATATTGCACACAACACAAAGTGTACAATGCTGCCACCTGCTCAAGCATGGATAATCGTGTGCAAGCAGGGGCTGTCAATCACAATGGACAGAAAAGTCCTAGGAATTCCACCAATATTCAGTTGGCAAAGTGAGTTAAGAAGAAGTGATCTGACAGTATGAGTGAGCCTGCATCTGGTGTTGCAGGTTCTTAACCCCTTAACGACACGCGTCGTACAGGGTACGTCTTGCACAAACTGGTCTTTAAAGACCAGCGACGTACCCTGTACGACGTTGGGGTTGAAAGTGGCTGGAAGCGATCCGGATCGCTTCCAGCCGCTTTCCGGTAATTGTAGTGATGCCTCGATATCGAGGCATCACTGCAATAACATTTTACCCCATCCGATGCAGAGAGAGCCACTCTGTGGCCCTCTCTGCACCGGACATCGATGCCGCGATCGTTGGCTTACCGGTGGGCGGGATCATGGGCGGGCTTGCTTGGGGGCACGCACGGACGCGCGCGCATGCACAGGGGAGGCGGGCGGGCGCGTGCACAGGGAGGGAGCGGGTGGGAACAGTTACACTATGGAACAGTGTGGTTTCTGTTTATGTTTAGAGGGAGAGAGGGGGAATAAATATGTGAATCGAAGTGATCTGGGAGTGGGTGGGGGTTTAGTCTTGGGGGGGGGAAGCTACACTACAGAAAAGTGGGGAAACAAATGAAAAATATACATTTTTTTTGTAAACTGGGTACTGCCAGTACCCAAGATGGCTCCAAATAATGTAGAGGGGGAGGGTTAGAGAGCTGTTTGGGGGGGATCAGGGAGGTTTGGGGCTAAGAGGGATCCTACACAAAAAAAAAACCTTTTAGTTTAGTGCTGGCAGACTTTCTGCCAGTACTTAAGATGGCGGGGACAATTGTGGGGTGGGGGAGGGAAGAGAGCTGTTTGGGAGGGATCAGGGGGTCTGATGTGTAAGGTGGGAGGCTGATCTCTACACTAAAGCTAAAATTAACCCTGCAAGCTCCCTACAAGATCCCTAATTAACCCCTTCACTGCTAGACATAATACAGGTGTGATGTGGAGCAGCATTTAGCAGCCTTCTAATTACCAAAAAGCATTGCCAAAGCCATATATGTCTGCTATTTCTGAACAAAGGGGATACCAGATAAGCATTTACAACCATTTGTGCCATAATTGCACAAGCTGTTTGTAAATAATTTCAGTGAGAAACCTAAAATTGCAAAAAAATTTACGTTTTTTTTACATTTGATCGCATTTGGCGGTGAAATGGTGGCATTAAATATACCAAAATGGGCCTAGATCAATACTTTGGGTTGTCTACTACACTACACTAAAGCTAAAATTAACTCTACAAGCTCCCTACATGCTCCCTAATTAACCCCTTCACTGCTGGGCATAAAACACGTGTGGTGCGCAGTGGCATTTAGCAGCCTTCTAATTACCAAAAAGCAATGCCAAAGCCATATAAGTCTGCTATTTCTGAACAAAGGGGATCCCATAGAAGCACTTACAACCATTTATGCCATAATTGCACATGTTGTTTGTAAATAATTTCTGTGAGAAACCTAAAGTTTGTGAAAAAAATTGTGAAAAAGTGAACATTTTTTTTTATTTGATCGCATTTGGCGGTGAAATGGTGGCATGAAATATACCAAAATGGGCCTAGATCAATACTTTGGGATGTCTTCTAAAAAAAAATATATACATGTCAAGGGATATTTAGGTATTCCTGACAGATATCAGGGTTCCAATGTAACTAGCGCTCATTTTGAAAAAAGTGGTTTTGAAATAGCAAAGTGCTACTTGTATTTATTGCCCTATAACTTGCAAATAAAGCAAAGAACATGTTAACATTGGGTATTTCTAAACTCAGGACAAATTTTAGAAACTATTTAGCATGGTTGTTTTTTGGTGGTTGTAAATGTGTAACAGATTTTGGGGGTCAAAGTTAGAAAAAGTGTGTTTTTTTCCATTTTTTCCTCATATTTTATAATATTTTTAATAGTAAATTATAAGATACTAGTCCTAAAGCCCATTCACACGGGCCATTTTTTGCAGGGTACAGCGGTCCCACCCCTTGCGCTCTCCCTGCCCCTCTCTTTTGCTCTCTCTCCCCCTCTCTTTTGAGATCTCTCTCCCCCCTCTCTTTTGAGCTCTCTCTCTCCCCCCTCTCTTTTGCGCTCTCTCTCTCCCCCTCTCTTTTGCGCTCTCTCTCTCCCCCCTCTCTTTTGCGCTCTCTCTCTCCCCCCTCTCTTTTGCGCTCTCTCTCTCCCTCCCTCTATTTTGCGCTCTCTCTCTGCCCATCTCTTTTGCTCTCTCTCTCTCCCTCCTCTCTTTTGCGCTCTCTCCCCCTCTCTTTTGCGCTCTCTCTCTCCCCCCTCTCTTTTGCGCTCTCTCTCCCCCCTCTCTTTTGCGCTCTCTCTCTCCCCCTCTCTTTTGCGCTCTCTCTCCCCCCTCTCTTTTGCGCTCTCTCTCCCCGCCTCTTTTGCGCTCTCTCCCCCCCTCTTTTGCGCTCTCTCTCTCTCCCCCCTCTTTTGCACTCTCTCTCTCCCCCTCTCTTTTGCGCTCTCTCTCCCCCTCTCTTTTGTGCTCTCTCTCACCCCTCTCTTTTGCGCTCTCTCCCCCCCTCTTTTGCGCTCTCTCTCTCTCCCCCCTCTTTTGCACTCTCTCTCTCCCCCTCTCTTTTGCGCTCTCTCTCCCTCCTCTCTTTTGTGCTCTCTCTCTCTCCTCTGTCTCTCTCTCTCCTCTGTCTCTCTCCCCCTCTCTCTCTCCCCCCTCTCTCTCTCTCTCCCCCCCCCTCTCTCTCCCCTCTATCTCTCTCTCTCTCTCCCCTCTATCTCTCTCTCTCCCCCCTCTCTCTCTCTCCCCCTCTCTCTCTCTCCCCCTCTCTCCCCTCTCTCTCTCCCCCCTCTCTCTCCTCTCTCTCCCCTCTCTCTCTCCCCCCTCTCTCTCTCCCCCTCTCTCTCCTCCCCCTCCCCTCTCTCTCTCCCTCCCCTCTCTCCCTCCCCTCTCTCTCTCTCCCCTCTCTCTCTCCCTCCACTCTCTCTCTCACTCCCCCTCCCCTCTCTATCTCCCTCCCCCTCTCTCTCTCACTCCCCCTCCCCTCTCTCTCCCCCTCTCTCTCTCCCTCCCCTCTCTCTCTCCCCCTCCCCTCTCTCTCTCTGTCCCCTTTCTTTTGCTCTCCCTCCACTCTCTTTTGCTGTCTCTCCCCCTCTCTTTTGCTCCCTCTCTTGTGCTCCTTTTATCTCCCCTCTTGATCTCTCTCTCCCCTCTTGATCTCTCTCTCACCTTTCTTATCTTTTCCCTCCCCCCTCTCTCCTATTTTTTGAGCTGTTTTGAGCTCTCAAACTGCACAGCCTTTCACGGCCCGTCTGGCCCCGCCCCTTCATGCTCGGCCACGCCCCTCATGGCCCTCGCGCTCGGCCACGCCCCCGGCAACGCACACTTCTGCTCGCACTGCAGAGCAGAGACTTAGGGACTCTCAAAGGCCAGGTGTGTTTGTCCTCGTGCTGTGCTGTCTACTGCGCATGACAGCTTCGGACAAACACACTTGGCCTTTTATTATATAGGATGATGAAAATAATGGTATCTTTAGAAAGTCCATTTAGTGGCGAGAAAAACGGTATATAATATGTGTGGGTACAGTAAATGAGTAAGAGGAAAATTACACCTAAACACAAACACCGCAGAAATGTAAAAATAGCCCTGGTCCTTAAGGGAAAGAAATTGAAAAATGGCCTTGTCCTTAAGGGGTTAAATGGAGCCCTTTGTCTTACTCCATGTACCTTACATGTAGGCTTCTCCTCATACATGGAGATGAGCAATGTCCTCTCATTTTAAGAGCTACAAAATTAGCTATGTGCCTACATTTAAGCAAAAAATGTAAAAAAAAAAAAAAAATCTCCCTGAATACACATTCACAACACACATACAACACACCCACTTACAGTACATTATCAAATCTTGTGGGGACGCCTACAAATTTTTAGCTGCCTATTATTATAACAAGAATCCAAAAAGCAATAGGAAAACCAAAAATCTATTGTGACAAAATGATCAATAAGTAGTATACAAAGCAATGAAGGGAGCTATGTTTACATAAACAACATCAATATAGATCTTGGTGCAGGCCCGAACAAACTCATGTTTTTTTTTTTTGTATTATAATTTTTTATTGAGATTTTTGGTATGAACAATAAACAATATTCATCCATATTCAATAACAAGTGAATGGAAATATTGCGTATAAGCTAATTCAAAAAGTTAGTCACTTATACAGTATCTTTGTAAACAGGCATAAGCAATAATTATACACACGTAGATTGTTTGTAAAAAAGGTATATAACATAAAAAGTAGTATGCTAATAAAGATATCTCTGGAAATAGTTGCAAGAGTAAGTTGTTTTCTGTACGCTTGAATACATCAGCTAAGCCAGTAAATCTAAGCTTTTCACTATTAGAGATGTAAATGGATAAATTAGTATGAAATCTAGCTTTATGTAGGGATGCAAAACCTCCCAATATAAACCGTGTCACTCTTGTACCAGACAGAGAAATATGACACAAGGGAGGGTCTCAATTGATATAGACGGTCACTCTTGGACCACTGATGAAATATGAATACTAGCATCTGCGTTAAATAGTAATGAGATAGTAATGAGAAAGCATAGCAACTGATGATGCAAATGATAAAGCAGGTAAATAAAACTATGATTCAAATAGTAAGCTAATAGGTAGTAGTAGTGAGATGTGGATTTATCAGCGGGTAAACACCCCTTGGGGTGAAGTGGTAGTAGGATATAGGAAGGTAAGCCTGTGAACTGAGAAGTTAGTAAGATAACTGATAGGACATGAAATTCTATGGAAGGAAGGTGACTCAGGAGGCCTGAGTGCTAAGGGACATAGTGAAGCAAAAGGAACATTTTATAGTTTCCCACTCTAACCAGTGGAATCCCCATTAATGAGACTGAAGGCTATTTGTTGGTATGGGACTAATTATATCATTCTCAGGGTATATTTGTGATACTCTAGGAATGGAAATGCTAGTGATTGGAGGTGACTTGGAAGGTGAATATTTTGATAATATTTTAATAATACAGACCTCATCAAGAGTCTCTGTATAAAGGGCATTAATCCTAATGTTACTCCTGCTCTTTAGTGAACTATTCAAGTACGCTTGGACCACTAATATGTGTGGGCCTTTCACTCAATCATGTATGTATAGAATCAGATTAAGTCCTCCATCCCGGCCGCTGACAATAGGACCAACCCGGCAAGGCACCAGTCAAAACTATCCCTGTGATTATGTTGTAGTGTATGTTACAGGAAGGTAGTATCCAACCTTACTAGGAACTCCAGAGTAAGTGGTTCATTCAAAGAAAAACCTAAGTAGGTACTTGTCACATCCTATATCATATAGAGCTAGCGTACAGAGAGGTAATACATTTTCTAGGAGTCATATGTCCTGTAAAACTGTAGAGGAGAACAATGAATACACGTATATGATGACATTAGCAATAGCTATATTATTATAGCAAACCTATTGAGGACTATAATAGCATGCAAATTTTGGTATATCTGAGTAGAGGTTTAAATAATGTACATGGTAAACATAGTAAGTTACTTAAGTTTGTTGGCTAAACACTGTATACCACAACATCTTATGAAATATATTACAGACTACATCTATATTAAAGTGGAAAGCTGAGGATTCTCTGAGTCTGCTGATGAGTGTAGGATCAGTCATACAACCTAGTCTCTTTACGTTTGTCAAAGCTATATAGAGATCTGACTAAAACCACTATCCAACAAGAGGTCATAGCAACACTTTTAAAATAAATTTATCCCACACCAGTCTTGAGACTTGTTGCAGTCTGAATGTTACATATAAAGCACAATCACCCAGGTGCATGCTAAATCAAGAGTTCATTCCTATCAATGGAAAAGTCCAGTGTCTACGGGCCTCTTGATCTCCTGTATGCATGGGTAGTGTCAGTGCAGCCTGTGGATCTGCCACCTGGTCAAAACTTATGATATGTTTCTGTGTAGATGCATCGTAAGAGAAGTAATATTCATCCATGCGACTCCATTGCCACTGTATACATTCAGATGCAAGCTCTCTCCATGCTGCATTCTCAATGACAGCATCTGTGCACGTAGACATAGAGCGGATCAGAGCCTGGTATGTAATTTCTCTTATATCACTAGAATTTCTGATATCTGCATTCGCAAGCTCCGTGGTAGTGGAGGACAAATCGCCATCTGTGGCATGGTGAACATATGCAGGGGCACAAAAACATTCAGTAATGTATTGGGACAACTAAGTAAAATGTTTGTCCAATGAAGCACTCAGATCCTTCAGTAAAAGTAGTATGGTGATTTCCATGTCTTATGAGGCTTAGTTAGCAAACTATAGAAAGGCTGAATTACCCGGTCTCCTGGGGAGGGGTGTTAGAGATGTAAAGGCCGCCACCAGGATTCTTTTGGCTCAGATCAGATCACCAAGTATTTGAAGTAGAATTGGTGTCAGTCGATAGAGTAGATAGTAAGCTGATCAAATATGTTGTTTGCAAGTATAGATGCTAAAGATGTCCATAGATAATTGATAGATTATCAAAAATTCCTTGGCAGCTTCTGATAATGCAGCCTGTCATGGCCGCTGCTTGGACTTGCCCCCCATTAATTCATATTTTAAAAAAGTATATTTAAGACAGAATTAAAGGAACAATATTCATTTAACAAAAAATTGGGAATTCAGCATTCAAAAAAGTAGATAATTAAGTTTTTTAATTTTAAAAAAATATATTACTTTCACATGTGTTTTTCAGGATAACTTTGAGCTACACAAAATAAACCTGAGAAAAATATCTCTGACCATACAAAATTACACAAGGAGACTTTAAAAGGCCATATGTAATGTAAATATAGGTAATATGGTAAAAGTATACGTTTCTCAAGGGAAACCTACAACACTTCTACAAGAGTGTAATCTAAACTTTTTTAGAAGGGAACCGTTGCCATGGTACTAATATGAGGATCTATGTAGTAACTCATGGAAACACCAACATACTCCATGATGTTTTTGTAACATACAAAAAACGAAACACAGGTAAATTCTTGCAAAATATTTTTTCAAACCAAGGGTTAAATATATTTGTCTTTTTTTTTCTGACTAAATATAAAATCTTCAAGGAATCTGTGAGTGTCAATAACCACTTATCATTAATCCATTACTGGTATCTCCATCATAAAGTTCTTACGACTTCAGAAAAGGTATTCAAGTATCTGCAATACAGGTGATCCACACACAGTTAACATGCATCTCCACATGAGACAGCTGTAGGCAAATTAAGCCTATCTCCTGGCAAAATTGCTTGATAGTATAAAACAAAATTACCAACAGTATGTGCAATATAATTTCAGTAAACAGCTCTGTGTAATCGTTTCTTGTACAAAATTCTTATGCTGCACCCATGTGTGTCGTTAAGCGGGGTGACAAGTTACCAAAGTTCAAATTACACAACGGTGGCGTCCCATCCGTGTGCAAAAGGTAAACAGTCAATATCATCCGGCATCTCCACAAATACCAACAAACCACCTACATGCGCTTCATTCCCTTCCTCAGGGCTCTGAGGAAGTCCCTTACAAGGTAGGTGATGAAACACGTGTAGATGGTTTGCTTCCTTTTCTTGTTATCCTTTGTTGAAGGGTTTATCTAGGTAAGCTCAGGAGCAGCAAAGCACCTGGTGCTAGCAGCTGATTAGTGGCTGCATATACAGTATATGCCTATTTTAGTTGGCTCACCCCATGTGTTCATTTAGAAACCAGAAGTGCATTGCTGCTCCTTCAACAAATGATACCATGAGAATGAAGCAAATTTGTATGTTCTACCTTAATCATGAAAGAAAAATTGGGGGTTTCATGTCCCTTTAAGGTTACATTTTGTATGCCTGACATATAACAAGGACATTATATAGCCCAGGCTTCATAGTCTGACTTGCAGTTTATGAACCTCTTTATGTTTTCTTTCACTGATTTTCCTTTTCTATACTATACTATAAACTGCTTAATGTCTGCATTATTTTTATTGTAGTGATTGCAACAATTATTCTGTCCACATGTAGTTCCCCCCTATAACATTACTTATAAGACAAATAGTCTTTGTGTTTGCTATCCTTCTGCTTTCTTATTTTATTTATAGTGATAATATTCTTCAAATTAACTTTTTTCCTAAACGTTATCATAGGTTTTTCAGGTTTATTATCACTTAAAGAGATGGTCAACTCAAATGTTTTTATTGTTTAAAAAGATACGGCTAGATTACGAGTTGTGTGTTAGGATAAAAAAAGCAGCATTAAGAGGTCCTAACGCTGCTTTTTTAGGCCCGCTGGTATTACGAGTCTTGCAGGTTTAGGGTCACAGCACACTTATTTGGCCTTACAACAAAACGACTTACGTAAACTTCGTAAAGTCTTTTTTCTATGGGACTTCTATAGCGCCGGTATTACGAGTCTGTCCTGGGAGGCCAAAAAGTGAGCGGTACACCCTACCCTGTCAAGGTCCCTAACTAAAGTGCTAAAAAGTACACTAACACCCATAAACTACCTATTAACCCCTAAACCGAGGCCCTCCCGCATCGCAAACACTGAAATAAAATTATTAACCCCTAATCTGCCGCTCCGGACACCGCAGACACCTACATTATATTTATTAACCCCTAATCTGCAGCCCCCAATGTCGCCGCAACCTACCTACACTTTTTAACCCCTAATCTGCCGCCCCCAACGTCGCCACCACTATAATAAACATATTAACCCCTAAACTGCTGTACTCCCGCCTCGCAAACATTAGTTAAATATTATTAACCCCTAATCTGACGTCCCTAACATCGCCGCCACCTACCTACATTTATGAACCCCTAATCTCCCGCCCCCAACGTCGCCGCCACTATATTAAAGTTATTAACTCCTAAACCTAAGTCTAACCCTAACCCTAACACCCCCTAACTTAAATATAATTTAAATAAATATAAATACATATTACTATCATTAACTAAATAATTCCTATTTAAAACTAAATACTTACCTATAAAATAAACCCTAAGATAGCTACAATATAACTAATAGTTACATTGTAGCTAGCTTAGGGTTTATTTTTATTTTACAGGCAAGTTTGTATTTATTTTAACTAGGTAGAATAGTTACTAAATAGTTATTAATTAACTATTTAATAACTACCTAGTTAAAATAAATACAAAAGTACCTGTAAAATAAAACCTGACCTAAGTTACAATAACACCTAACACTACACTATAATTAAATAAATTAACTAAATTAAATACAATTACCTAAATTAAATTAAATTAGATAAAGTACAAAAAAAACAACAAACACTAAATTACAGAAAATAAACAAATTACAGATATTTAAACTAATTACACCTAATCTAATAGCCCTATTAAAATAAAAAAAGCCCCCACAAAATAAAAAAAAACCCTAGCCTAAACTAAACTACCAATAATCCTTAAAAGGGCCTTTTGCGGGACATTGCCCCAAAGTAATCACCTCTTTTACCTGTAAAAAAAAATAAAAACAACCCCCCCAACAGTAAAACCCACCACCCACACAACCAACCCCCAAATAAAAGCCTAACTAAAAAAACCTAAGCTCCCCATTGCCCTGAAAAGGGCCTTTGGATGGGCATTGCCCTTAAAAGGGCAGTTAGCTCTTTTGTAGGCCCAAAGTCCCTAACCTAAAAATAAAACCCACCCAATACACCCTTAAAAAACCTAACACTAACCCCCTGAAGATCGACTTACCGGGAGAAGTCTTCATCCAAGCCGGGCCGAAGTCCTCAACGAAGCCGGGAGAAGTCTTCATCCAAGCCGGGGGAAGTGGTCCTCCGGACAGGCAGAAGTCTTGGCTGATTGGAACAGCCAATAGAATGCAAGCTTAATCCTATTGGCTGATTGGATCAGCCAATAGGATTGAACTTCAATCCTATTGGCTGATTGCATCAGCCAATAGGATTTTTTCAACCTTAATTCCGATTGACTGATAGAATTCTATCAGCCAATCGGAATCTAAGGGACGCCATCTTGGATGATGTCACTTAAAGGTACCTTCATTCAGCTTTGGTCGTCGGATGAAGAGGATGCTCCGCGTCGGATGTCTTGAAGATGGACCCGCTCTGCGCCAGATGGATGAAGATAGAAGATGCCGTCTGGATGAAGACTTCTGCCCGTCTGGAGGACCACTTCGCACGGCTTGGATGAAGACTTCTCCCGGCTTCATTGAGGACTTCAGCCCGGCTTGGATGAAGACTTCTCATGGTAAGTCGATCTTCAGGGGGTTAGTATTAGGTTTTTTTTAAGGGTGTATTAAGTGGGTTTTATTTTTAGGTTAGGGACTTTGGGCCTGCAAGAGGGCTAACTGCCCTTTTAAGGGCAATGCCCATCCAAATGCCCTTTTCAGGGCATTGGGGAGCTTAGGTTTTTTTAGTAAGGCTTTTATTTGGGGGGTTGGTTGTGTGGGTGGTGGGTTTTACTGTTGGTTGTGTTGTTTGTATTTTTTTTTACAGGTAAAAGAGCTGATTACTTTGGGGCAATGCCCCGCAAAAGGCCCTTTTGTACTTTAGCTAATTTAATTTAGATAATTGTATTTAATTTAGCTAATTTATTTAATTATAGTGTATTGTTAGGGTTAGGTGTTATTGTAACTTAGGTTAGGTTTTATTTTACAGGTACTTTTGTATTTATTTTAACTAGGTAGTAATTAAATAGTTAATTAATAACTATTTAGTAACTATTATACCTAGTTAAAATAAATACAAACTTGCCTGTAAAATAAAAATAAACCCTAAGATAGCTACAATGTAACTATTAGTTATATTGTAGCTAGCTTAGGGTTTACTTTATAGGTAAGTATTTAGTTTTAAATAGGTATAATTTATTTAATGATAGGAATATTTATTTAGATTTATTGTAATTATATTTAAGTTAGGGGGTGTTAGGATTAGACTTAGGTTTAGGGGTTAATAAGTTTAATATAGTGGCAGCGACGTTGGGGGCGGCATATTAGGGGTTAATAAATGTAGGTAGGTTGCAGCGACATTGGGGGCGGCAGATTAGGGATTCATAAATATAGTGTAGGTGTCGACGATGTTGGGGGCAGCAGATTAGGGGTTCATAAGTATAATGTAGGTGGCAGCGGTGTCCGGAGCAGCAGATTAGGGGTTAATAATATAATGCAGGTGTCGGCAATGTCGGGGGCGGCAGATTATGGGTTAATAAGTGTAAGATTAGGGGTGTTTAGACTCGGGGTTCATGTTAGGGTGTTAGGTGTAGACATAAATTTTATTTCCCCATAGGAATCAATGGGGCTGCGTTAAGGAGTTTTACGCTGCTTTTTTGCAGCTGTTAGACTTTTTTTCAGCCGGCTCTTCCCGTTGATTCCTATGGGGAAATCGTGCACGAGCACGTATGACCAGCTCACCGCTGACTTAAGCAGCGCTGGTATTGGAGTGCTGCAAGGAGCAAAATTTTGCTCAACGCTCACTTCTTGTCTTTTAACGACAGGTTTGTAAAAATTCGTAATACCAGCGCTGTAGGGAAGTGAGCGGTGAGGGAACACTGCTCGTTATCACCACACAGCCTCTAACGCAAAACTCGTAATCTGGGCCATAGATAATCCCTTTATTACCCGTTCCCCAGTTTTGCATAGAAAACATGGTTATATTAATACACTTTTTACCTCTGTGATTACCTTGTTTCTTATCTTCTTCTGATGGCCCCCTAATCACATGACTTATTATTTATTATCTATTGACTTGCACTTAACTCCTTAAAGACCAACGACGTACAGGGTACGGCCTACAAAAAAAGGTCCTTAACTCGTTAGTCTTTCAAAGCAGTGGAAGCGATCCTGATCGCTTCCTGCCGCTTTCATGTTATTGCAGTGATGCCTCAATATTGAGGCATCCTGCAATTACATTTGTTAGCAGTCTGATGCAGAGAGAGCCACTCTGTGGCCCTCTCTGCATCGGCCATTGATGGCCGTGATCGTTGGTGGGTGGGAGCCGATGCAGGGAGGCAGGTGGGCAGCCATCGGTGAAGGAAGTGCATCAGAGGTGGGCGGGATCACGTTCGGGGCCACCGGGGGCGTGGGCCGGCGTGTGCACGGGGGTGGGAGCGGGTGGGAATGCTACACTATGCCCCAATAAAAAATGTTGATAAGGTGGGAGAGAGGACTGGGGAGGGTGGGAATTTTCAGATAAGGATTCTAGGAGGGGGTTGGATATTGAGAGGGGGCAGCTACACTACAGAAAATATGAAATAATTTTATAATAATCTTTTTTTTTTTAAATACCATATTTTATGGCAAACTGGGTACTGGCAGACAGCTGCCAGTACCCAAGATGGCGCACAATAAGGTAGAGGGGGAGGGTTAGAGAGCTGTTTGAGGGGGATCAGGGAGGTTGGGGGCTAAGGGGGGATCCTACACAGCAGAATTATGTTGTTTTTTTGTTTGTTTGTTTTTTTAAAAAAACAACAAAACTTTTATTTTAGTACTGGTAGACTTTCTGCAAGAACTTAAGATGGCGGGGACAATTGTGTTGTGGGGGAGCGAAGAGAGCTGTTTGGGAGGGATAAGGGGGTGGGATGTGTCAGGTGAGAGGCTGATCTCTACACTAAAGCTAAAATTAACCCTGCAAGCTCCCTACAAGCTACCTAATTAACGCCTTCACTGCTGGGCATAATACACATGTGGTGCGCAGTGGCATTTAGCGGCCTTCTAATTACCAAAGATCAACGCCAAAGCCATATAAGTGTCTGCTATTTCTGAACAAAGAGGATCCCAGAGAACCATTTACAACCATTTGTGCCATAATTGCACAAGCTGTTTGTAAATAATTTCAGTGAGAAACCTGAAGTTTGTGGAAAAATTTGTGAAAAAGTGAACGATTTTTTATATTTGATCGCATTTGGCAGTGAAATGGTTGCATGAAATATACCGAAATTGGCTTAGATCAATACTTTGGGTTGTCTTCTAAAAAAAAATATATATGTCAAGGGATATTCAGGGATTCCTGACGGATATCAGTGTTCCAATGTAACTAGCACTAATTTTGAAAAAAAAAGTGGTTTGGAAATAGCAAAGTGATACTTGTATTTATTGCCCTATAACTTGCAAAAAAAACCCCAAAAAAAAAACCATATAAACATTGGGTATTTCTAAACTCAGGACAAAATTTAAAAACTATTTAGCTTGGGTGTTTTTTGGTCGTTGTAGTTGTGTAACAGATTTTGGGGGTCAAAGTTAGAAAAAGTGTGTTTTTTTCCATTTTTTCATCATATTTTATAATTTTTTATAGTAAATTATAAGATATGATGAAAATAATGGTTAGAAAGTCCATTTAATGTCGAGAAAATGGCATACAGCGGGGTTAGGGACCGGAGCCCCGCTGTAAAGTGAAAACTGCCTTAAAGTGAAACAAGGCGGTTTTAGCTTTCTTTTCCCTTGCCAGTGTGTTTAAAAACTTAAAAACATGTTTGAACTAACATATATTAGGGGTGCAATAATGCTACGTTTAGTTTAACACTAACACAGCACAGTATTAAATTAATATTCAATAAATACTTTATCTGTAAAATAGTGACAATTACTGTAGTACAATTTGCCAGTCTATAGCACTGAGACACAGATTGCACTGTAATGCTGTAAACAGAGTGAACTGTGCATAACAAAATGGTGTAAATCCTTGGAGGTTGAACTTCAGTGCCACAAAGCGCTGTATTAGCGAAGCGCTGTTAAGTGAGGTATACCTGTATAATATGTGTGGGTATAGTAAATGAGTAAGAGGAAAATTACAGTTAAAACACAAACACCGCAAAAATGTAAAAATAGCCTTGGTCCCAAATGTGTTGTTAGAATCCACAGGCATCTGCACAATGTTATCTATATGGCTCACATGAAATAGCTTCCCCTGTTGTGAGACGCAAATAAAAAAGCATGTGATTAAGAGGCTGTCTGTTGTGGTTTAGAAACAGACTGAAATTTAGAGGCTTAAATGTTATAAAGTATATTCATATAACAATGTTGGTTGTGCAATACTGGGGAATGTGTAGTAAGGCGTTATCATTCAATCTTTTTAAAAAATAACAATTGTTGTGTAGACTGTCCCTTTAAGATAGGATCCTAGAATAGTGTTTTTGTACACTGTTTTAATTTTCTTAACAGCGTATTATAAGTTGTAAATAAACATGACAGTTATTTTCTTTATTCCTATTTTGGGTTCTTGATCTTTTTAATATCTTTCTATCCAGGTCTTTAGCTTGCTAATATGCCTCATTTAGAATTTTAGCAACAAATATTTTTTTGCTAAATCTATTTTTTGGGTAACTGCTGCCTTTCCTCTATTTTCCTACAATTCTATCTCTATTGTCTGGATCGGCCAAATTGAATGTTTGCAAGTGGAATGGTGGGCAATATCGACATGTAAATATTGATTTGTGCCTGTTGCTTTTCTTTGTGTTCTGTTTATTACAATATTTTAGTGTTACTAGTTTGATTCAGAGGAAAAAGATCAAAAAAGCTTATTTCAGTGTTTCCCCAATTACTTGTAAAAGTGGATCCCTTTTATTTAGGTATTGACAAAGTACTTCCAAATACAAAAGGGAGAATTGTGTGCAGTATATCTCAGTTCAAATAAATGTACAAACAATGAGCAGAAATGTAAGCACGCTCCAGTGTTTCATGTTACTGTCAGTACTTTATATGCAGTCTTGGTTTATTTGCAGCTACCCATTTTCCTCACACTGGTTCACCTAGACTAGCTGTTTTTTATCCACGAGACTGTGCTCTGAGTGCAAGAAACCACTGAGAAATGTTTTACTTTTCCAGATAGAGGGGAACTATAGCCCCAGGGTAAGTGGCTACAATAATTACTGTAGTATTGCCAATTCTTAGCAACCATAGATTTGCAATCCAATCCATTTTGTACCTGTCAGTTTTCTACATGGTAATGACAAAGATAGAGAGAGGTTAATTGAGTAAAATTAGAAACACATATGAAAAGATGCAGTAAGTATCACAAAATGAATTCCTCAACAAGCACCTTCATCTATGAGAGCAAGTAATATAGCACTGCCGTTTGGTCTCCCCCTTGCTAGTAGTGTATACTAACTTCCTCACCCATCATCTTTATTCTGACACATTCGGATAATTGAGAACTTAATTATGGGCTAGATTACGAGTGGCGATCTAACTGTAGTGAGCAAGGGATATTGGGTTTTTCTCTGACTTTTGCACGCAATGGAAATGGTGCGCGTATTACGAGTTGAAAGTAAATGCGTATGCTCGAGCACTATCAAATTTAATGCGTGTCGGGTTAGTGCGACATGAGAGCTCGCGTAAAGGGTTGGGGAAGAAAAAAGTTCCATAAAACACAACATAAATGCATGTAAAAAGTACAGTTACACTCATATAAACACTGTCTGCTAAGCATTATTTAAAAAAATAATTTAAAAAGTTATAAGTGCTCAAAGATAGATGGTATAAGGAAAGGGCTTTAACATATATATGCATAAATATAAATAAATATGTGTGTGTATATATAAATACATATATATATATATATACAGTATATGTATATATATGTACAGTATATAAGTATTTATCACCTAGATTACAAGTTTTGCGCTAAACAAGGTTTCACTCTCCATAGCCTGCCATTACGAGTTACTGAATAGCCTCCTTGTGCGTGTGATATGGTGGTGTTAAGCTCCATACCACACAAAAGTCAAGGGCTGCTTTGATGTGCGTGTGCACACTTTCCCCCATAGACATCAATGGGGAGAGTGTGTTAGAAAAAAACCTAACACCGGAAGTGCGGAATGAAAAATCTCTGTAACGCAACCCCATTGATGTCTATGGAGAAAAAAATGTATGTTTAAACCTAGCACCATAACATAAACCCCAAGTCTAAACATCACTAAACATGCTGCCCCCAACATCGCGGACACTAATAAAAGTTATTAACCCCTATTCTTCTGCTCCCGACATCGCCAACACCTAAATAAAGTTATAAACCCCTATTCTGCCGCTCCCCAACATCCCTGCCACTAAATAAACCTATTAACCCCTAAACCTCCAGCCCCCCACATTGCTGCTACTAAATGAACCTATTAACCCCTAAACCGCTAGCCCCCCCACTTTGCAAAACACCAAATTAAACTATTAACCCCTAAACCTAACACACCCTAACTTAAAATTACAATATAACTATCTTAAAATAAACAAAAACTTACCTGTGAAATAAAAATAAACCTAACAATAAACTATAAATTAACCTAACATTACTATTCTATTAAAATTAAAAAAATACTACCAATAAATAAATCTAAATAAAATCCTAACACTACGAAAAAATTAAAAAAATCTAAAATTACAGAAAATAATAAACACTAAATTACAAAAAATAAAAAACAGTAAGCTTATCAAAAATAAAAACAACTACACCTAATCTAATAGCCCTATAAAAATAAAAAAGCCCTCCAAAATAAAAACACCTCCTAGCCTACAATAAACTACCATTACTTAAAATATCCTTTTGTAGGGCATTGCCCTAAGTTAAACAGCTATTTTACCTGTAAAAAAATACAAAGTCCCCCCAACAGTAAAACCCACCACCCAACCAACCCCCCAAAATAAAAAAACCTAACTCTAAAAAAAACCTAAGCTACCAATTCCCCTAAAGGGACATTTGTATGGGCATTGCCCTTAAAAGGGCATTTAGCTCTTTTTCACTGCCCTTAAAAGGGCATTCAGCTCTTTTCCAAAAGCCCAAAGCCCTAATATAAAGAAAAACCCACCCAAAACAATAATAATAAAAAAAAGTCATTTATTATTTTTTTGTAAGCTTAGTGTTTTTTATTTTCCGCAATTTAGTGTTTATTATTTTTTGTAATTTTAGATTTTTTATTTTTTTTCGTAGTGTTAGGTTTTTTAAATTTGTAATTTAGATTTTTTATTGGTAGTATTTTTTTTATTTTATTAGAATTAATTTATAGTTTAATGTTAGGTTTATTTTTATCTCAAAGGTAAGTTTTCATTTATTTTAAGATAGTTATATTGTACTTTTAATTTCCTTCCTAAGATAGGGAGAGTCCACGGCTTCTTTCCTTACTGTTGGGAAATACAACACCTGGCCACCAGGAGGAGGCAAAGACACAAATATCCCTCCAACTTCCTCATTCTTTGCCTTTTGTCACGTTAGTGTCAGGGTGCCAGGAATCAGACTGAGACGAGAAGTGCAAAAATAATCACACCTTTATTAATAGCAAAAATAATAAAAAGTCCACAAGTCAAATAACAAGCCAGGAGTCAAAACCAGAGCTGGTAGTCAGACGAGTCGAGTCAGGAGCCAAAGCGAATTGTCAGACGAGCCGGAATCAGGAACAAGGAAAACAGCAGAGTCAGGAACAAGCCAGGGATCAGGAACAAGGAAGGACATCAGGCAGCCAGGTAATACACAGGAACTCTCACAAACAGGTCTGAGACAACGCAAAGGCAAAGCATACTGAACAGAGGCCCTTTAAATAATAAGTGATGACATCACAATTCTGAGACTGCATCCTGTCTCACACGGATAATGCACACCAGTCTGTCCATAAAAGGAAGTGCAGGAAATGAGCAGCATCCCCCACAATGCACCATAGTCAGCAAGAGAGGTGAGTAAAATGGCTCCCAGCAGCACATGGCAAACAAAACAGGGAAAAAACCCTGACAGTACCCTCCCCTCAACGACCCCTTCCCCACGGGAGTACAAAAGGATTATTGGGGAAACGGGCATGGAAGGCAAAGAGAAGGGCGGGAGCATGAACATCAGAGGAGGGAACCCAAGAATGCTCCTCCGGACCGTAGCCCTTCCAGTGAACCAAATACTGTACATGGCCCCTGGACATACGAGAGTCAATAATACTGCTGACCTCATACTTCTCATGGTTGTCAACAAAGATAGGATGGGGACGAGGAAACACAGTGGTAAACCGATTACAAACCAATGGTTTCAAGAGGGAGACATGAAAAACATTGGAGATGCGCATAGCAGGAGGAAGGTCAAGAGCATAGGCCACAGGATTAACCCGTTGGAGTATTTGAAAAGGACCAACATAACGGGGAGCCAATTTATTGGAAGGCACACGAAGGCTCTCTCACCAACCTGGTAGGAAGGTGCGGGCAGATGCCTTCGATCAGCCTGGAACTTTTGGCGCTGCATAGAATGATGAAGGCAATCCTGAATCTGCACCCACGTGGAACGGAGTTGCCGGAGATGCTCCTCCAAAGCCAGAATACCCTGAGACATGAATGAATCGGGCAACAAGGATGGTTGAAACCCATAATTCGCCATGAACGGGGATAACTTGGAGGAAGCATTAATAGCACTATTACGAGCAAACTCTGCCCAAGGTAACAGTTCAGACCAATTATTGTGGTGATCTGAGACATAGCAATGGAAGAACTGTTTCAGAGCTTGATTAGACCGTTCCGCAGCCCCATTGGATTGAGGGTGAAATGCAGAGGAGAAGGAAAGCTGGATCCCCATTTGAGCACAAAAGGAACGCCAAAATCTGGAGACAAACTGGCTACCCCGGTCTGACACTATCTCCTTGGGTAACCCATGTAAATGGAAGACCTCCTGGGCAAAAATTTAAGCAAGCTCCTGAGCAGTAGGCAGCTTCATCAAGGGAATGCAATGTGACATTTTAGAAAAACGATCAACCACCATAAGGATAACAGTATTTCCATTGGAAACAGGGAGCTCGACAATGAAGTCCATGGAAAGATGTGTCCAAGGACACTCACCATTAGCAATAGGTTGAAGAAGACCCACAGGAAGACGGCGAGGAGTCTTATTCTGTGCACAAACTGAACAGGAGGCAACATACACAGCAACATCAGAACGAAGACCTGGCCACCAGAATTGTCGAGTGACAGACCAAATCATTTGGTTCTTGCATGGGTGACCTGCGGCTTTAGGATAGTGGTAAGTGTGCAAAAGTTTCGTTCGAAGATTCTCAGGAACAAAACACTTACTCCTAGGTTTCTCAGGAGGTGCATTGGTTTGTGCAGCCAGGATCTCCTCCCCCAAGGGAGAAGTCAAATTAGTACGTATGGTAGCCAAAATATGGTCAGTAGGTATAACAGGAGTAGTTACAGGCTCTTCCTTAGATAGGGCTAATGCCCTCTCTTGACAATTTTCGCCTCTACCATTCTTACTACCAGGCTGGTAGGAGACCACATAATTAAACCAAGACAAAAATAGCGCCCATCTGGCCTGTCGGGGCGACAAACGTTTTGCTTCAGATAGATAAGTTAAATTCTTGTGGTCAGTAAGAATGAGCACTGGCATGCTAGGACCCTCGAGAAGATGCCTCCATTCCTTGAGTGCCAAAATTATGGCCAGTAATTCCCTGACGCCAATTTCATAATTGCACTCCGCTGGAGACAATTTCTTAGAGAAGAAACCACACGGATGCAAGGAACCATCAGGCGTAGGACGTTGAGACAGAGGGCACCTACTCCAGTCTCAGACGCATTGACCTCAAGAACAAAAGGCAGGACAGGGTTAGGATGAGCCAGAACTGGAGTGGCAGCAAAGGCAGTCTTAAGACTATCAAAGGCCTTAATGGCAGTAGGTGACCAATGGAGTGGATCATTCTCTTTACGGGTCATGTCTGTGATAGGTTTGACCAAGGAAGAAAAGTTTTTAATAAACTTTCTATAGTAATTGGCGAACCTCAAAAAACGTTGAATAGACCGAAGACCAACTGGGTGAGGCCACTGCAGAACTGCAGATAACTTGTCAGGATCCATGGAGAACCCTGCAACAGAGATAACATAACCTAGGAAGGTTACTTGAGTCTGATGGAACTCACATTTCTCGAGTTTACAAAACAGGCCGTTCTCACGTAGTCTCTGAAGAACCCGTGTAACATCAGAACGATGAGCCTCAAGTGTGGGTGAGTGTATGAGGATGTCGTCTAAGTACACCACAACACACTGTTGCAACATATTTCGTAGGACATCATTAATAAATTCCTGAAAAACAGCAGTAGCATTACATAGGCCAAAGGGCATTACAAGATACTCATAATGCCCGCTCCTGGTGTTAAATGCTGTTTTCCATTCGTGGCCCTCCTTAATCCTAATGAGATTGTACGCTCCTCTCAAATCAAGTTTAGTAAAGACCGTAGCTCCCTTGAGGCGGTCAAAGAGTTCCGTAATGAGCAGAATAGGGTAAGCATTCTTAATGGTAAGACGATTAAGACCCCTATAATCAGTGGTCTTAACTCGCCACCCTTTTTCTTCACAAAGAAGAAGCTAGCCCCTGCAGGAGAGCAGGATTTGCGGATGATCCCCCTCGACAGAGCATCGGCAACATACTCCTCCATAGCACAATTCTCTTCAACAGACAGAGGGTACCCTGCCCCGAGGAGGAATGGCTCTGGGTTGCAGGTCTATGGCACAATCGTAAGACCGGTGAGGAGGCAACGTACCGGCACGCACCTAGACAAAAACATCTAGGAACTCTCGGTACTCCTCTGGCAATTGAGATACCGAAGAAGTGCACAAGACTTTAACTGGTTTCCGAAGACAAGTGGAAATATATTGCGGGGACCACGACAACATTTCGGACCTGCACCAGTCGAGACTGGGATTGTGCTTTTGGAGCCAGGGATAACCCAGAACAACCAGAAAATGCGGAGAGTTTATCACCTGGAACTGGAGGGTTTCAAAATGAAGAGCCCCACAGCCATGGACAACGGAGCAGTTTCATGAGTAACGAGTGTGGGCTGAAGGGGCCTGCCATCAATGGCCTCAATAGCAAGCGGAACAGACCGAGGAAAAACAGGAATGGAGTGCTTTGATACAAAAGCACTGTCAATGAAATATCCCGCAGTACCGGAGTCAACAAGAGCCTGAGTGACTATGGAGGAGTCCACCCAGGAAAGGACAACCGTGACCAAAGGTTTCTCCTTAAGCAGTTCCGGGGACGAGGATAAAACCACCAAGGTCTGCCCCTGACAGGACCTTAGGTGTGAGCATTTCCCGGCCATGTAGGGCAAGACTTCAAAATGTGGCCTTGTAACCCACAATAGAGGCAGAGCCCCTCCCTCCTCCTAAAAGCCCTCTCCGCCGTGGAGAGACATGTGAATTTTAACTGCATCGGCTCAGCAATACCTGGTGACTCAGGACTAGGAGGCATGGGAGGAGAGGGAGGCATGGGTGGTAAAGAACACGTAGGAGACAACGGAACAAGAGGCTTCCGCAAGCGCTCCTTGAAAGAGGGCATCTCTCTGAGTCTGATATCAATTAGGATCAAAAAAGACACCAATGCCTTGAGATCCTCTGGTAAATCTCTGGCAGCAACTTTGCCTTTAATCGCATCAGAGAGCCCATGAAAGAAGGCGGCAACAAGGGCTTCATTGTTCCAACCTACCTCTGCGGCAAGCGTACAGAACTCAATAGCATACTGAGCAACAGATCTTGTACCTTGCTGAATGGACATGAGTCGTTTAGCAGCAGAGGAGGCCGGAACATCAAATACCCTTCGAAAGGAGGTCACAAATTCAGGGTAATTTAAAATCACAGGTTTATTAGTCTCCCACAAGGGATTAGCCCAGGCAAGAGCTGTGTCAGAGAGTAACGAAATGAGAAATCCCACCTTAGCTCTGTCAGAGGGAAACGCCTGAGGTAACATCTCAAATTAAATGCCCACCTGGTTCAATAACCCTCTACACTGAATTGGATCACCTCCATATCGCTGAGGTAGAGGTGCAGAACCGGACATGCTCCTGGTAGGCATAGGTGCAGCAGCGGAAACAGGAGCAGCCATAACTTGTGGGACACTTTGGTCCAAATGTGCAGTGGGAGTCAGCAGGGTTTGCAGGGCTAGTGCAAATTGATCCAAGCGGTGATCCTGTACATCCATCCTGGAAATGATGGCAGTGTTAAGGTGGATTATTAGCACCATCAGGATTCATGGCCTTTGCGTAATGTCAAGGTGCCAGGAATCAGACTGAGACGAGAAGTGCAAAAATAATCACACCTTTATTAATAGCAAAAAAATAATAAAAAGTCCACAAGTCAAATAACAAGCCAGGAGTCAAAATCAGAGCTGGTAGCCAGACGAGCCGAGTCAGGAGCCAAAGCAAATAGTCAGACGAGCTGGAATCAGGAACAAGGAAAACAGCAGAGTCAGGGACAAGCCAGGGATCAGGAACCAGGAAGGACGTCAGGCAGCCAGGTAATACACAGGAACTCTCACAAACAGGTCTGAGACAATACAAAGGCAAAGCATACTGAACAGAGGCCCTTTAAATAATAAGTGATGACACCACAATTCTGAGACTGCATCCTGTCTCACACAGATGGTTCACACCAGTCTGGCCATAAAAGGAAGTGCAGGAAATGAGCAGCATCCCCCACAATACACCATAGTCAGAGGTGAGTAAAATGGCTGCCAGCAGCACATGGCAAACAAAACAGGGAAAAAACCCTGACAGTTAGGAGGTGGCAGAGAAGTGTCAGAGTTTTTTCGGAGAGTCCTGAAAAAGAGTATCTGCCCGTCAACCTTTCAGTGAGAGTATTGATGAAAGTTAGAGTCTGGAGATGCAGGGAAAGTTTTTCTGCGAAACCATCCAGACTACTGCTAACAGCTCTTAAGCAATCACTGTTGATGAGTTTCACTGCCTGCTTTCTCTCACTCAAGTCCATGTCAGGAGTGCTGATATAAGACTGTCACACTTGAGAGGCTGTTTTCTGTTCCACAGCATGGATCCTGGAGGTAAGATTGTTTAAATTTGTACACATAAAATGCTATAACAGGGGCACCGTGTGGAAAATGCTATAACAGGGGCACCGTGTGGCTCCTTTATAGGGGGTTTATTGAATAGTTGGAGTTAATTAATCAGTGTATTAATTATTTACATGATGCTTTGTGTAATTTTTTCCTGGGCTGATAGACTGTGTGTTTTTGGCTGGAACAAACAGGGTTCCCTTTTAAGTTTAATTTTCAGTTTTGTAAGTGTTGCATGGCTCCTATTACTTGCTGTACTTGTAATAACAGGGGAAGTACTGTCTTTCACTTCATGTGACCGGGTGTGGTCTATGTTCATTTCCTCCATTCCGGCTGAAACTTAAACCTGAGGAGAGTGTTTCCTCTGTTAACTGTCTTGGTCTAGGAGGTTGTGAGTGCCCCAGCCATTGGGAGTATAAAGGTGCAGTTTTCTATAATATTTTTTTTTTTTATTTGTGTCCTTCTGTGGGTATAACCTGAGACATAGAGGACTCACTGTTAAACGTTTATGTATAGTCACTTATGTGTGAGCACCAGTGTGGAGATTTGTACCAAAGTATACTTCTGTGCTGGATAAATATCTTGCATATGGGGATTTTATCCCGCCTTACTCACCGACTCCTGAGGGCTATCCGGTTCTCCTCTGCCTGTGATACTGTATGGGCCCGTCCACAGGGAGCACTCTTGCTTGTGGCCACCAGTTAAGCGTTGTGGGTATCCCCTCTAACTACTTTCATGGCCTCCATCGAGTGTCCGCTCCCCTCCTGGGCTCTCTCCAGTTGCGGCTGTGTAGCGTCTGACGTCACCCGGGACTCTGCTTCCGGTTAGCCCTCTGCTGTGAGTCGGATCTCCCCACGGCTGTTACTGCAATGTAGGTGAGTGGTAAAGATATTGTGATTGCGGCTAACTTTCAACCGGATTCTCTGTGCCTGCTCGATCTCCAGATACATATGCAACATAAATAATTGAAGCAGCACCAGGTATCCAATTGCTTGTAAAACTGCTTTATTTTCAGTAGTGTGCAATCTTCAAATAAAGCAGGAAAACTTTCGTGACAAAAAGTGCCTAGACAAACTCACATGAATGACAACTTGCTGACATGTTTCGGCCCATATGGCCGTAATCTTAGCTAAAGTGTCTATCCTTCCTTTACCTTTTAAACACCTGTGCTCCTTGTGATTGGTTTAAAATTTAATTCAGTGGGTTGATCTATTGTGGCACCTGCATTAACTGTTTCTTACTCAACTCAAAACTGTCAGCTTCATATTACTTAAACCTCGATGAACAATAAACATACTTTTCCTCTGTAACATCACTTGTAGTCTAAAGTAACTTCACTTATATTTATGATTAAATGATGTGACAGAAAGTGTTTGGATCTTGTGCTGAACTTAAAACTGGAATAGATAATAAAGGTTGCCTTATTGGCAAGATAGGTAACAGTTGCTGTTACAATATTCTATTTCATTTTATAAGTTCAATCCAAAAAAATATATACAGAGGATGTAGTGATATTTGTATTGAAAACAAAAGATAAAAGACAAAAGACAAATGAGAGAGGCGCTCTGGATACACAGGGGCCATTTGGCTTATTCCCAAAAGTTTATCAAATCAAATTCAGAATTCAACCCTAAGGGAACCCTGGTTTTCAGCCTGTGTATCCAGAACACCTCTCTCTTAGCTAGAAAATTATCTCTATTACGCCCTCTTTTTTTGCACCTCACTTGTTCAATAACCGTCCATTTTAATGAACTTACATTTTTGTTATGTTTGATTTTGAAGTGTTGTACTAGGAGGGTTGTGAGCTTGCCCGCTTTTATGTGGGTAATATGCTCTCAAATCCTCTCTCTTGCTTCCCTGTTAGTAAGACCTGTGTATTGAATTTTACAGGATTCGCAGATTAGTAAGTAAATTACATACGTTGACCTGCAATTCAGACAAGAATGGTGTCTGAAATGTTTTCCTGTGGCTGTGCTGGTGAAACCCTCACCTGCTTGTAAACAGCCACATGCTATGCATGGGCCATAGTTACATCTATAGACACCAGTGTGTCTTAGCCAGGATGAACTGGAACCTTGGTTCGCCCTCAGTTGTGTCGGCGCAACCATGTTGCCAATGGTCATGCCCTTCCTATATGCAAACCTGCACCCTTTGGACACTATTTTTACAAGTCCCTCATCTGCTGTAAGCATACGAAAATGTTTGCGTATAACATTGCAAACCTGATGGTACTGTGCACTATACTTCGTTACAAAAGTTATTTCTCCAAAATTTGATTTCTTCAAATATGAATCTTTTTGGGTGAGGAATTCTTTCCTTTCCCTTCTAGAGATAGTCTCTCTTACTCTTGCAACCTCCTTTCTTTCATAACCCCTACTACAGAGGCGGTTCTCTAGATCCAAAGATTGCCTCTCGTATTCTATCTGGGTTGAGCAGTTGCGCTTTAAGCGTATGAACTGACCCTTCATCACGGAAAAGAATACCCTTTTGGGGTGACTACTCTTCGCGTGTAGAAGTGTATTCCCGGTAATTGGTTTCCTATACACTTTTGTGTGTATCTTTCCCTGTTCTCCTGATAGAGTTACATCCAGAAAATTGATATGGGTTTTCCCAAACTCATGGGTTAGTCTAATACCTGTTGTGTTGTTATTCAGATCTCTTAGGAATTCTTTCAGTTCTATCTCTTCCCCTTCCCAGATGATCAGAAGATCATCTATATATCTTCTATAGTATTTTATCTTAGATTTCCAGGGACCATCACCCCCATAGATGTGGGACAGCTCCCACCAACCCATAAATAGGTTGGCGTATGAGGGCACAAACTTCGCCCCCATAGCCGTCCGACATCTCTGGAGGTAATGGACCCCTTCAAACTCGAAAAAATTGTGGGTTAAGAGAAATTCCGTTAACCTGAGGATATATTGACAAAATTAGGGACTGTAGTTTCTAACTCTTTTTAGAAAAAATGCAATTGCCTCCAGGCCTGCGCTATGCGGAATGCTGGAGTACAGGGCTGTAACATCCAGGGAAACCCAACTATAGCTCTCGCTCCAACTGAGAGACTCTACTTCAATCAGAAGTTGTTTGGTGTCTCTCAGGTAGCTTGACAGGTTCTGTACTAAGGGTTGCAATATAGCATCCAGCCATTGTGACATCGGCTCTAGAATTGAGCCGATGCCACTAATGATAGGACGACCTTTAACCTCTTGGATGGATTTGTGCACCTTCGGAAGGAAATTAAAAATGGACTTAACAGGATAATCCACTATGAGATACTCACTGGTCTTTTCATCTAAGAAACCTGCTTCCTTCCCATCATCTATAAGATCTAATAGTTCCTCTTTGAATCTAAATGTGGGATCCAATGTTAGACTCCTGTATTGGGAAGGGTCTGATAGCTGTCGTGTTGCTTCTTTAAAAAAGAAAGCTCTGTCCATGACAACCACAGACCCTCCCTTGTCAGATGCTCTGATGACCAAGTTTGGATTCTCTTTGAGGCCCCTGAGTGCCAATGTTTCTGCTTTGTTTAAATTCTTGTTTTTATTATTAAGATTTGCTGTGTACGCTAGTTTTGTGAGGTCTTGCTCTACCCTACACTGAAATTTCTCTAAAATGTTTCCTCTTGTGTGTATAGGGTAAAATCTTGAAGCCCCAGAGAGAGAAGGACCTTTGTTTATGGAACCTTCAATCCCTTCATCCTGTGAATAAACATTCTCTCTGTCCAATCCCTCTAGGGCTTCAAGATCACATACCTCCTGAAATGTTAATGCTGTTATATCATTTGTTTTGATTCCATCTGAGGGCATATGCAGTTCGTTAGTTGTTAACTTTTCATCATGTGCAAAATGTTTTTTGATCGTTAAATTCCTGATCAGCCTGTTTACATCCACCAGAGTTTGGAATAAGTTAAAAGTGTCCGTTGGTACAAATCCAAGACCATAATTCAGGACCTTGGTTTCCAAATCACTTAGTGGATATACTAACAGGTTGATCACTGAATTTACACATATTTTGTCCCTGATCTCCCTCTCCTGGGCGGCGGTTGGGATGGTTGTAGGGGTACTGGAGGTGCACCCTTTAAGATCCCCTTGCCTCTTGTATCTCCTCCTCCCCCCTCCTGACTCGCCTGATGTTCTGGGAAAAACCTGTGCCAACTCTGAAGTCTCTGGGTCCCCAGATTCTATGGCTGACCTGTTGGTAATGTCAGTAGAGTATTTGGTTTGCCCTGATGGTGTGTGTGACCTATCTCCTGCCTTGGAGGATGTATCTCCCCTTTTATTGGGGTCCTCCTCCTCTCCTGAAGTTGAGCAATCCCCAGAGGATTCAGTTTCACTCTCATTAAAAGTGACCTTTTTAGTTTTACCCTGACTCTTTTTTGCTTTCACAACAGGTATTAGACTAACCCATGAGTTTGGGAAAAACCATATCAATTTTCTGGATGTAACTCTATCAGGAGAACAGGGAAAGATACACACAAAAGTGTATAGGAAACCAATTACCGGGAATACACTTCTACACGTGAAGAGTAGTCACCCCAAAAGGGTATTCTTTTCCGTGATGAAGGGTCAGTTCATACGCTTAAAGCACAACTGCTCTTTGGATCTAGAGAACCGCCTCTGTAGTAGGGGTTATGAAAGAAAGGAGGTTGCAAGAGTAAGAGAGACTATCTCTAGAAGGGAAAGGAAAGAATTCCTCACCCAAAAAGATTCATATTTGAAGAAATCAAATTTTGGAGAAATAACTTTTGTAACAAAGTATAGTGCACAGTACCATCAGGTTTGCAATGTTATAGACAAACATTTTCGTATGCTTACAGCAGATGAGGGACTTGTAAAAATAGTGTCCAAAGGGTGCAGGTTTGCATATAGGAAGGACATGACCATTGGCAACATGGTTGCGCCGACACAACTGAGGGCGAACCAAGGTTCCAGTTCATCCTGGCTAAGACACACTGGTGTCTATAGATGTAACTATGGCCCATGCATAGCATGTGGCTGTTTACAAGCAGGTGAGGGTTTCACCAGCACAGCCACAGGAGAACATTTCAGACACCATTCTTGTCTGAATTGCAGGTCAATGTATGTAATTTACTTACTAACCTGCGAATCCTGTAAAATTCAATACACAGGTCTTACTACCAGGGAAGCAAGAGAGAGGATTTGAGAGCATATTACCCACATAAAAGCGGGCAAGCTCACAACCCCCCTAGTACAACACTTCAAAATCAAACATAACAAAAATGTAAGTTCATTAAAATGGACGGTTATTGAACAAGTGAGGTGCAAAAAAAGAGGGGGTAATAGAGATAATTTGCTAGCTAAGAGAGAGGTGTTCTGGATACACAGGCTGAAAACCAGGGTTCCCTTAGGGTTGAATTCTGAATTTGATTTGATAAACTTTTGGGAATAAGCCAAATGGCCCCTGTGTGTCCAGAGCGCCTCTCTCATTCGTCTTTTGTCTTTTATCTTTTGTTTTCAATACAAATATCACTACATCCTCTGTATACATTTTTGTGGATTGAACCTATAAAATGAAATAGAATATTGTAACAGCAACTGTTACCTATCTTGCCAATATGGCAACCTTTATTATCTATTCCAGTTTTAAGTTCAGCACAAGATCCAAACACTTTCTGTCACATCATTTAATCATAAATATAAGTGAAGTTACTTTAGACTACAAGTGATGTTACAGAGGAAAAGTATGTTTATTGTTCATCGAGGTTTAAGTAATATGAAGCTGACAGTTTTGAGTTGAGTAAGAAACAGTTAATGCAGGTGCCACAATAGATCAACCCACTGAATTAAATTTTAAACCAATCACAAGGAGCACAGGTGTTTAAAAGGTAAAGGAAGGATAGACACTTTAGCTAAGATTACGGCCATAATGGCCGAAACATGTCAGCAAGTTGTCATTCATGTGAGTTTGTCTAGGCACTTTTTGTCACGAAAGTTTTCCTGCTTATTTGAAGATTGCACACTACTGAAAATAAAGCAGTTTTACAAGCAATTGGATACCTGGTGCTGCTTCAATTATTTATGTTGCATACATAGAGGACTCTGACATGTTAGAAGGTACTCCTTCTGTACTAAATCATACCTGTTTATATTGTGAGGAGGCCGTGGTTTTCCCGCCCACTTAATTATGTTCCACATGCCTTAACACCATTATAAAGTCTAAGAAGGGAGACAAGCCTGCTAAGGCTCCTAGTCCCTCTGAGCCATCTACCTCTCAGGACTCGGCATCCCGTGGGATTACTACCCTTGCTATATTATCCACTCCACATGCAGTTTCCCATAGCAAACTAATCCTCCATCTAGAGGGGGCCTTCTTCCTGCGAACTTTGCCACGCAGTTACAAACGGTGGTGTCTGTGGCCCTCAGTGCATTACTTTGCTCTAACAAACACAAGAGAAAGGTTAAAGTTTTGTTTCAACTAGTGGCTGCAGTTGCCGGAGCGGCTACCTACTGGTGCGACACTTTGTCAGAACTCATTGAGGTGGAGTCTCCCCTCGATAAAATTCAAGACAGAATTAAAGCTCAGAGAATTTCTAATTCTTTTATCTGTGATGCAAACATGCAAATTATTCGCCTAAATTTAAAGGCCTCTGGCTTTGTGGTCCTAGCCCGCCGGACGCTCTGGTTGAAGTCTTGGTCTGCGGATATGACTGCTAATTCCAGACTCCTTTCTCTTCCCTTTAAGGGAAATTTTTTTATTTGGTCCAGGCCTGGACTGCATTATTGCTACGGTTACCGGAGGCAAGGGTGCCTTCCTACCGCAAGATAAGAAGAACAAGTCTAAGGGACGACAATCTTCTATTTTTCGTTCCTTTTGTTCTGACAAATCCCAATGACAACAATCCTCCTGCATGCAACCCAAGAGTACTTGGAAGCTGGCTCATTCTTGGAATAAATCCAAGCAGAATAAAAAGCCCGCCGAAAACAAATCAGCATAAAGGGGCGGCCCCCGATCCGGGATCTCATTGTGTAGGGGGCAGACTGTCTCTTTTTTCAGATGCCTGGTTCAAGGACGTACAGGATCTGTGGGTCCTGGAGGTGGTATCTTAGGGATACAAGATATGCTTCAAATCTCATCCGCCAAGGGGAAGATTCCTTCTCTTGAATTTGTCTACCAGACCAGAAAAGAGGGATGCCTTTCTAGGGTGCATTTGGGATCTATCCTCCTTAGGAGTTGTTGTCCTGGTGCCTATCGAAGAAAAAGGTTTGAGGTTTTACTCATGGTCCCAAAGAAGGAGGGAACTTTACGCCCAATTCTGGACATAAAGTGCCTAAACAAATTTCTCAGTGTCCCTTCCTTCAGGAAGGCCAGTTTATGACCAATATAGATTCGAAGGAAGTCAATAGAGAACACTTTCAGTTCCTGAGGTTTGCATTGCTGGACCAGCACTTCCAGTTTATTGCCCTTTCATTTGGCCTAGCTACTGCTTGAACAATCTTTACAAAGGTTCTGGGGGCTCTTCTGGCCATTGCCAGAACTCAGGGTATTGCAGTGGGTCTCATGGTGTCCTGCATGGATATCATTCCTTTTGCCAGGTTCCGTCTCAGACTTTTACAACTGTGCATGCTGAGGCAGTGGAACGGTGATAATTCAGATCTGTCTCAACAGATTGTATTAGACAACCGGTCAAGAGAATCGCTCTCTTGGTGGCTCTGTCCAGATCATCTTTCCCTAGGGACATGCTTCTTTAGACCATCCTGGGAGATTGTGACTATGGACGCAAGCCTATCCAGATGGGGAGCTGTTTGGGGTGACTGGAAGCCACAGGGGTTGTGGACTCAGAAGAAGTCCTCACTCCCAATCAATATTTTGGAACTACGGGCAATTTTCAAGGCCTTGAAGGCTTGGTCACTTCTGGGTTTGTCCCAGTTTATCAGATTCCAATCAGACAATATAACCTTGGTGGCTTACATCAACCATCAGGGGGGGGACGAGAAGTTCCTTGGCGATGAAGGAAGTATCTTGTTCGCTGTCAGAGATCCACATTCCGTGTGTGGACAAATGGGAGGCGGATTTTCTCAGAAGGCAATCCTTCCATCCAGGGGAATGGTTTCTCCATCCGGAGGTGTTTGCAGAGATATGCAGCAAGTGGGGGACACCGGAGATAGATCTTCACAATTTGGATGTGGTTCACGCCTTCAAGTTCTATCTTCAGGCTACTAAAGAGTTTAGATAATCTTCCTCTTTGTTTGTTGTCTATTTTGGGAAGCGTAAGGGGCAGAAGGCTACTTCGACTTCCCTATCTTTTTGGTTAATGAGTGTCATCCGCTTAGCTTACGAGACAGCGAGACAGCGTCCTCCTGAGAGTATAACTGCTCATTCCACTAGAGCAGTGGCTTCCTCTTGGGCCTTTAAGGACGAGGCCTCTATGGATCAGATTTCTAAGGCGGCTACCTGGTTCTCTTTACATACTTTTTCAAAATTTTACAAGTTTGATGTTTTTGCTTCGGCTGAAGCAGCTTTCTGGAGAAAAGTTTTGCAGGCTGTGGTGCCCTCAGAATAGGGTCCGCCTCTTCCTTTTTGTTCACTCCCATCATTCAGTGTCCTCTGGAGCTTGGGTATAGTTTTCCCAACAGTAAGGAATGACGCTGTGGACTCTCCCTATCTTAGGAAGGAAAACATAATTTATGCTTACCAGATAAATTCCTTTCCTTCCGGATAGGGAGAGTTTATGGTCCCCCCTGTTTTTTTCTTGTCTATGGGCGGTCCCCTGTTATTTAGTTTATTCTTCTGGCACCATTTATACCCTAATATTTCTCCTACTTTTTCTTGTTCCCTCGGCAGAATGACTGGGGTAATAAAGGAAGTGGGAGGGATATTTAAGCCTTTGGCCGGGGTGTCTTTGCCTCCTCCTGTTGGCCAGGTGTTGTATATCCCAACAGTAAGGAATGAAGCTGTGGACTCTCCCTATCCAGAAGGATATGTATTTTACATGAACAGTATTATATATATATATATATATATATATATATATATATATATATATATATATATATATATATATATATATATATATATATGTATGCTGTATATATATAAAAATTTATATTTAATAATAAAAAGTACATTATGTACTATTCCTATGTGAAGAACATAGGAATATAAAATTGCGTAACCTGCATCCATTTTTGCAACTTAAGACTAATGAGTTTGGGTTAGTTCACATGAAGAATTGCTATATTCGTGGCGTGTTATATAAATATTAAACATAAACTATAAAATAAAATATTAATAAAAAATATTTAAACTCATTATACATACTGTAAAATATTCTAAATAATCCATACAATATATACTGTATATATATATATATATACATACACACACACATATATATATATATATATATTACAGTATGCATGATAATTTTTAATAGTTTATATTTATTATTTTAATAACACGCAATGAAGATAGCAATTCTTCATGTGTGCTAACCCGACCGTCCTAATTTGTGAACCACAACGCATATTTTACATTCCTATGTTCTTTACATAGAAAATAATATACTTTTTATTATTAAATATTTAAATATATGTATAGATAGATAGATAGATAGATAGATAGATAGATAGATAGATAGATAGACAGCTGATACTGTTCATGTAAAAAAAAACATATCTATAACTATATAGCAATAGAAATAGATATACAGATATATATATATATATATATATATATATATATATATATATGTACAAAGTATTAGAATATCACACCCACTCTGTTGCCCTAGTGTCTGCGCTATCAAAGCTCACTTAAGAGAAAAAGTTAAAGTTTAGAATATGCTGCTTAAATCTCAGGTATTGATTCACAGGCTAAAAAACTGAAAAGATTAGAAGCCTTGAAAAAGAGGTAGTGGAAAGAAAGGGTTTTGAGGTAGCGCTTATTCCAAACCACAAATAGACTAATATAAACAAATAAATGTATATATGTACACATACACATATGCTTATTGAGAACACTTATTTAGGAAATATTGTATTATTCGAACCAATCACAATAAAGATACTGCTTCAATAGCAATATGACATAATAGTTAATTCAAAATATGTTAAATTATGTCATGTTACCGCGCTAATAATGAGCCGGTGAAAATCAAGCTGACATTACCTTTACACTGTAAAATACACAGAAGCCAACAAATGGGCATATATACAGCTGATCTGAGCTAGAAAGTATGCGTACACATAGAAAGGATGTCTTACGCATGCGCAGTACATGCGGTCCACTAGCATATACAACATCACCATGGCAACACCACAAGAATTGAAACACCGGCGGTAGGTAAATCAGGTCCGTTTGTTAACATTAATACATATGAAAAGATGTCATTTATAGATGTATAAACTTTTTTTGTATTTAATATGGAGATTACATTATCTAATACTTTGTACTAACAAGTGCCAGTAAAAGCTCTTAAAGGACCAGTCAACACATTAGATTTGCATAAGCAACAAATGCAAGATAACAAGACAATGCAATAGCACTTAGTCTGAACTTCAAATGCGTAGTAGATTTTTTTATAACAAATTTCAAAATTATGTATATTTCCACTCCCATTGTACCATGTGATAGCAAACAGCCAATCACAAATGCATATACGTATAGTCTGTGAATTCTTGCACATGCTCAGTAGAATCTGGTGACTCAAAAATTGTAAATATAAAAGACTGTGCACATTTTTTTTAATGGAAGTAAATTGGAAAGTTGTTTAAAATTACATGCTGTATCTGAATCATGAAAATTTAATTTAACCTGAGTGTCCCTTTAACTAATTGAAGCTATGGGCGTGTTTAAGGGGCGTGCCACCTCCCAGCTCTTTAAAGATTTCTATTTGCAAGCTTAGTGTAACATTACCCTCTGATGAAGGACATTAACCCTTTGAAACGTGTAAGGGATTTGGGGATTGTATCTGGACTTTTGACCTTGTCTGTTTCGCATTGGAAACCACTGAATGCATACAGGAGTGTGTGCTTTTATCTGCATATGTATTTGATTCATACCCCATATGTTTGGGGTTTTTAAATGTGAGTGGTCATTTGGCTTGTGTTTTTATTTTTACTTTTAATAAAAACTGTATTACGCTATGTACCCTCTTTTCATTTTATATTTGGTCTAATACTCCTTAATCCACGGAGGAGTCACTTTGGAATCAAGCCTGCCATCTGCACACCATACTCCATGGAGACAAGAAGTCACATATCATCCTGACACTGTTGCAAATCATTTACGGAGGATTAGCACTGATAGATGCAGCAACTTACCTCATATGATTGGGGTAATTTCTAGTAAGTGCACACCCACCGGCTTTCTTTCTTTCATGTAATTGGCAAGAGTCCATGAGCTAGTGATGTATGGGATATACAATCCTACCAGGAGAGGCAAAGTTTCCCAAACCTCAAAATGCCTATAAATACACCCCTCACCACACCCACAATTCAGTTTTACAAACTTTGCCTCCTATGGAGGTGGTGAAGTAAGTTTGTGCTAAGATTTCTACGTTGACATGCGCTTCTCAGCTTTTGTTGAAGCCCGATTCCTCTCAGAGTACAGCGAATGTCAGAGGGACGTGAAGAGAGTATCACCTATTGAATGCAATGATTTTCCTAACGGGGGTCTATTTCATAGGTTCTCTGTTATCGGTCGTAGAGATTCATCTCCTACCTCCCTTTTCAGATCGACGCTATACTCTCATATACCATTACCTCTACTGATAACTGTTTCAGTACTGGTTTGGCTATCTGCTATATGTGGATGGGTGTCTTTTTTGATAAGTATGTTTTTTATTACTTAAGACACCCCAGCTATGGTCTGGCACTTTATGCATTTATATAAAGTTTTAAATATATGTATTGTACTTATATTTGCCATGAGTCAGGTTCATGTATTTCCTTGTGCAGACTGTCAGTTTCATATATGGGAAATAAACATATTAAGAAATATTTTTTTCTTACCTGGGGTTTAGTTTTTTTTTCAAATTGATTATTTTTTTCTTAAATATTGCGGGTGGCATTAGACCTGTGGGTGCGCCAAATGCTAGACTTTATTGCGTCATTCTTGGCACGAGAATTTATTTGGCGTGAAAAGTACGTCCGTTGACGCAAGTTCGTCATTTCCAGCGTCGTAGTTGACGCGGAAGCCTTACACATGGTTGACGCAAGTGTGTCATTTCCGGATATTGTTGGCGCCAAATTTTTCATTAATTTTATACCCCATTGCTGTTTGCCTCTTGCCTTCTCTATGTCAGAGGGCTATGCTGTTTGCATTTTTTCCCATTCCTGAAACTGTCATATAAGGAAATTGATAATTTTGCTTTATATGTTGTTTATTCTTTTACATTTTGCAAAATGTCTCAATCTGATCCTGCCTCAGAAGTATCTGTTGGAACTTTGCTGCCTGACATCGGTTCTACCAAAGCTAAGTGCATTTGTTGTAAGATTGTGGAAATTATATCTCCGAATGTCATTTGTAATAGTTGTCATGATAAACTTTTACATGCAGAGAATGTATACATCAGTAATAGTACATTGCCAGTTGCAGTTCCTTCAACTTCTAATGTACATGATATACCTATGAATTTTAAAGAATTTGTTACTGATTCTATTCAGAAGGCTTTGTCTGCATTTCCGCCTTCTAATAAACGTAAAAGGTCTTTTAAAACTTCTCATAAAGTTGATGAAATTTGAAATGACTGACAACATAATGATTTATCCTCCTCTGATGAGGATCTATCTGATTCAGAAGATCCCTCCTCAGATATTGACACTGACAAATCTACTTATTTGTTTAAAATAGAGTATATTCATTCTTTGTTAAAAGAAGTGTTAATTACTTTGGTTATTGAGGAAGCTAGTCCTCTTAACATTAAGATTAGTAAATGTTTAAATGCTGTTTTTAAACCTCCTGTGGTTACTCCAGAGGTTTTTCCTATTCCTGATGCTATTTCTGATATGATTTCTAAGGAATGGAATAAGCCAGGTACTCCTTTTATTCCTTCTTCAAGGTTTAAAAAATTGTATCCTTTACCAGCAATTTCTATAGAGTTTTGGGAAAAGATCCCCAAAGTTGATGGGGCTATTTCTACTCTTGCTAAACGTACAACTATTCCTATGGAAGATAGTACTTCTTTTAAATATCCTTTAGATAGGAAACTTGAATCCTATCTAAGGAAAGCCTATTTATATTCAGGTCATCTTCTCAGGCCTGCAATTTCTTTGGCTGATGTTGCAGCTGCATCAACTTTTTGGTTGGAGAAGATGCCGCTTGGATGAAGATGTCTGCCGGTCCTGATGTCCTCTTCTGCCCGGATAGGATGAAGACTTCTGCCTGTCTGAATGTCCTCTTCTGCCCCATCGGATGAAGACTTCAGCCCGGCTGGGTGAAGACGACTAAAGGTAGGGAGATCTTCAAGGGGGTAGTGTTAGGTTTATTTAAGGGGGGTTTGGGTGGGTTGTATTTTTTTTTACAGGCAAAAGAGCTGATTACTTTGGGGCATGCCCCGCAAAAAGCCCTTTTAAGGGCTGGTAAAAGAGCTGATTACTTTTGTATTTTAGAATAGGGTAGGGAATTTTTTATTTTGGGGGGCTTTTTTATTTTATTAGGGGGCTTAGATTAGGTGTAATTAGTTTAAACTGCTTGTAATTCTTTTTTATTTTTTGTAATTTAGTGTTTGTTTTTTTGTGTTATAGAATCGTTTATTTAATTGTATTTAATTGTAGGTTATTTATTTAATTAATTTAATGATAGTGTAGTGTTAGGTTTAATTGTAACTTAGGTTAGGATTTATTTTACAGGTAATTTTGTATTTATTTTAACTAGGTAGCTATTAAATAGATATTAACTATTTAATAGCTTTTGTACCTAGTTAAAAAAATACAAAGTTGCCTGTAAAATAAATATAAATCCTAAAATAGCTACAATGTAATTATTAATTATATTGTAGCTATATTAGGGTTTATTTTATAGGTAAGTATTTAGTTTTAAATACGAATAATTTAGTTAATTTTAGGAATATTATTTCGTTTAATATAAATTATATTTATGTTAGAGGGGTGTTAGGGTTAGAGTTATGTTTAGGGGTTAATAACTTTATTATAGTAGCGGCGACGGTGCGGGCGGGAGATTAGGGGTTAATAATTGTAGGCAGGTGGCAGTGATGTTAGGGAGCGCAGATTAAGGGTTAATAAAATTTATTATAGTGTTTGCGAGGCGGGAGTGCAGCGGTTTAGGGGTTAATACATTTATTATAGTGGCGGCGAGGTCCGGCCGGCAGATTAGGGGTTAATAAGTGTAGGTAAGGTAGCGGCGACGTGGGGGGGGCAGATTAGGGGTTAATAAATATAATATAGGGGTCGGCGGTGTTAGGGGCAGCAGATTAGGGGTTCATAGTGATAATGTAGGTTGCGGCGGTGTCCGGAGTGGAAGATTAGGGGTTAATAATAATATGCAGGGGTCAGCGATAGCGGGGGCGGCAGATTAGGGGTTAATAAGTGTAAGGTTAGGGGTGTTTAGACTCGGGGTTCATGTTAGGGTGTTAGGTGCAGACTTAGAGAGTGTTTCCCCATAGGAAACAATGGGGCTGCGTTAGGAGCTGAACGCTGCTTTTTTGCAGGTGTTAGTTTTTTTTTCAGCCAGCTCAGCCCCATTGTTTCCTATGGGGATATCATGCATGAGCACGTTTTCCCAGCTTACCGCTACCATAGACAACGCTGGCATTGAGAGTTGAAGTGGAGCTAAATTAGGCTCAACGCACCCTTTGAGCCTAACGCAGCTCCTCAGACAACTCTAAATACCAGCGTTGTTGGAAAGGTGCGTTGGGAAAAAAAGCAGCGTTAGCTACGCGGGTCTTTACCGACAAAACTCTAAATCTAGCCGATTGTTCGCTTACTGCAACATGCTAATCATTTTATTTGTGATGCCATTTTTGATATTATCAAAATTAATGTTAGATCCATGTCTTTAGCTATTTTAGCTAGAAGAGCTTTATGGCTTAAATCTTGGAATGCTGATATGACATCTAAATCTAGATAATGATCTCTTTCTTTCCAAGGTAATAATTTATTTGGTTCTCAGTTGGATTCTATTATTTCAACTGTTAATGGAGGAAAGGGTTTTTTTCTGCCTCAGGATAAAAAACCTAAGGGTAAATCTAAGGCTTCTAACCGTTTTCGTTCCTTTCCTTTCAAAATAAATAACAAAAATCTAATCCTTCCACCAAGGAATCTGTTTCTAATTTGAAGCCTTCCTCAAATTGGAATAAATCCAAGCCTTTTAAAAAACCAAAGTCAGCCCCTAAGTCCACATGAAGGTGCGGCCCTCATTCCAGGATTCAGAGTAAGACCTCCTGTGAGAAGATTTTTTCTCTCACGTATCCCAGCAAATCCAGTAAAAGCTCAGGCTTTTCTGAAGTGTGTTTCAGACCTGGAGTCTTCAGGGGTAATCATGCCGGTTCCTTTTAAGGAACAAGGTCTGGGGTTTTATTCAAATCTATTCATTGTCCCAAAGAAGGAAAATTCATTCAGACCAGTTCTGGATCTGAAAATTTTGAATCGTTATGTAAGAGTACCAACTTTCAAGATGGTGACTATACGGTCTATTCTGCCTTTTGTTCAGCAAGGACATTATATGTCTACAATAGACTTGCAGGATGCATACCTTCATATTCCGAACATTATCAGTTCCTGAGATTCTCTTTTCTAGACAAGCATTACCAATTTGTTGCTCTTCCAATTGGTCTAGCAACAGCTCCAAGAATCTTTTCAAAGGTTCTAGGTGCCCTACTCTCTGTAATCAGAGAGCAGGGTATTGTGGTGTTTCCTTATTTGAACGATATCTTGGTACTTACTCAGTTTTTACGTTCTGCAGAATCTCACACAAATCAACTAGTGTTGTTTCTTCAAAAACATGGTTGGAGGATCAATTTACCAAAAAGTTTCTTGATTCCTCAGACAAGGGTCACCTTTTTAGGTTTCCAGATAGATTCAGTGTTCATGACTCTGTAACAGACAAGAGACGTTTGAAATTGGTTGCAGCCTGTCGGCACCTTTAGTCTCAGTCATTCCCTTCAGTGGCTATGTGCATGGAAGTTTTAGGCCTCATGACTGCAGCATCGGACGTGATTCCTTTTGCTCGTTTTCACATGAGACCTCTACAGCTTTGTATGCTGAATCAATGGTGCAGGGATTATACAAAGATATCACAGTTAAAGGGCCACTAAACCCAAAATCTTTCTTTCATGATTCAGATAGAGAATAGAAATTTAAACAACATTACAATTTACTTCCATTATATATTTTGCTTCATTTTTTAAATATCCTTAGTTGAAGAAAAAGCAATGCACATGGTGAGCCAATCACACGATGCTTCTATGTGCAGCAACCAATCAGCAGCTAGTGAGCATATCTAGATATGCTTTTCATCAAAGAATATAAAGAGAATAAAACAAATTAGATAATATAAGTAAATTAGAAAGATGTTTAAAATTGCATTCTTTTTCTAAATCATAAAAGAAAAAATGTGTGTGGCATGTCCCTTTAATATCCTTAAATCCCAATGTTCGACACTCTCTGACGTGGTGGTTAAAACACCAGCGTTTATTTCAAGGGGCTTCCTTTGTTCAGCCAACCTGTACTGTGATCACTACAGACGCAAGTCTTTCAGGTTGGGGAGCTGTTTGGGGATCTCTGACAGCACAAGGGGTTTGGAAATCTCAAGAGGCGAGATTGCCAATCAATATTTTAGAACTCTGTGCAATTCTCAGAGCTCTTCAGTTTTGGCCTCTGTTGAAGAGAGAACAGTTCATTTGCTTTCAGACAGACAATATCACATCTGTGGCATATGTCAATCATCAGGGTGGGACTCACAGTCCCCAAGCTATGAAAGAAGTATCTTGGATACTTGCTTGGGCGGAATCCAGCTCCTGTCTAATCTCTGTGGTGCATATCCCAGTTTTAGACAATTGGGAGGCAGATTATCTCAGCCGTCAGACTTTACATCCAGGGGAGTGGTCTCTCCATCCAGATGTGTTTTCTCAGATTGTTCAGATATGGGGTCTTCCAGAGATAGATCTCATGGCCTCTCATCTAAACAAGAAACTTCACAGACACCTGTCCAGGTCCAGGGATGTTCAGGCGGAAGCAGTGGATGCACTGACACTTCCTTGGTGTTATCATCCTGCTTACATTTTTCCGCCTCTAGTTCTTCTTCCAAGAGTGATATCCAAAATCATCATGGAACAATCGTTTGTGTTGCTGGTGGCTCCAGCATGGCCACACAGGTTTTGGTATGCGGATCTGGTTCAGATGTCCAGTTGCCAACCTTGGCCACTTCTGTTAAGGCCGGACCTACTGTCTCAAGGTCCCGTTTTTCCATCAGGATCTCAAATCATTAAATTTGAAGGTATGGAAATTGAACGGTTAGTACTAAGTCATAGAGGTTTCTCTGACTCAGTGATTACTACTATGTTACAAGCTCGTAAATCTGTCTCTAGAAAGATTTATTATCGAGTTTGGAAGACCTACATTTCATGGTGTTCTCATAAATTCTCTTGGCATTCTTTTAGAATCCCTAGAATTTTACAGTTCCTTCAGGATGGTTTGGATAAGGGTTTGTCTGCAAGTTCCTTGAAGGGACAAATCTCTGCTCTTTCTGTTTTATTTCACAGAAAGATTGCTAAACTTCCTGATATTCACTGTTTTGTACAGGCTTTAGTTCGTATTAAGCCTGTCATTAAATCAATTTCTCCTCCTTGGAGTCTTTATTTGGTTTTGAAGGTGCTACAGGCCCCTCTGTTTGAGCCTATGCATTCTTTGGACATTAAATTACTTTCTTGAAAGTGTTGTTCCTTTTGGCCATCTCTTCTGCTAGAAGAGTTTCTGAGCAATCTGCTCATTCTTGTGAATCTCCTTTTCTGATTTTTCATCAGGATAAGGCGGTTTTGCGGACTTCATTTGAATTTTTGCCTAAAGTTGTGAATTCTAACAACATTAGTAGAGAAAATGTCTGTTGTTTATTTTTATCCCTCCCTCTCTAGTGACTCTTGAGTGGAGTTATACATCTTGGGTATTGATATCCCATACGTCACTAGCTCATGGACTCTTGCCAATTACATGACAGAAAACATAATTTATGTAAGAATTTACCTGATAAATTCATTTCTTTCATATTGGCAAGAGTCCATGATGCCCACCCTTTTTATGGTGGATTTTTTTGTATAAAGCACAATTATTTCCAAATTCCTTTGTTGATGATTTTTACTCCTTTCTTTATCACCCCACTTCTTGGCTATTCGTTAAACTGAATTGTGGGTGTGGTGAGGGGTGTATTTATAGGCATTTTGAGGTTTGGGAAACTTTGCCTCTCCTGGTAGGATTGTATATCCCATACGTCACTAGCTCATGGATTCAACACTCAGCCTCTGAGGAAGAAGTTTTAAACTTTGAAACGCGTAAGGCTGAGTGTTGAATCTGGCTGCTTATTTCAAGTATCACTGATACAGTGGTTGTTAGGTTTTTTATACGCCTGTACCAGCTTTCTTCTACATATGACTGTTAGAAGATTAGTTTATATGTCACATATATGTTAAGTGGCACTTTTTTATCACTTTGTGGGACAACGGTCCTTATGTTTGAGACGCATTATTGGTACCTCATATAAATTGAGGTTCTGTTTGTGAGTACCATTCCCTCGCTGTTCAGAAATAAATACATGTTTCTTTTTAAAAACAGTATTATGCTATGTGCCATGTTTTTTTCTTCTATATAACACGTTGGAGTTACCAGAGAGAAAAAGAACCACTATCGACACTAGCATAGGAGACCCAAGGGAGTGGAAACAATCGAAAGATACTTCATTTTGAATTCCATCTGACAAGCCGAAAAGCCATTTGAGACAGCGCACAGGACTAAGAGCTTACTACAGGAGGATCGGTGCATGGGGCCAATCACGTTCAAATGTCCGTTCCTTACCTCATATGATTGAGGTCATCTAATGTGAGTAGCCTGTGAGTCCATTTGGGATTGCTGTCAATCAACTGTCTGCAATATTGAGTGTTCAATCTGAACATAGAACACCCATGCTCATTTAAGACTTTACTAACATATTTTGGATTGTTACACTCTCTCTATATATGACTTATTGCTACATTGAAATAACAGTTTATTTCCTTATTCCATTATATGTATTCATTGTAGCAGCTTGCTCTTTATAGTAACCATTGCTCGCTCTGTTTTTATATATACCCTGTCATACTAGTTGTATTAATAGGTATACATTCCCAACAACATTCCAGTAGCTTTATTATTACAAAATCATTTTATTACAAACGTTATATAATCATTTTTTTGCATTCTATAATAACAATTCAATTCCATGGTTATAAGAAATAGTACAATCTCATTAGTAAACTTTAGACCGTGAGACTAGCGCTGTGTAGTGAACTCAACTCTGTCTTTCTTTTTTACTATATATATATATAAAACACACAGAAAACCTGGCACTTTAAAAGCAAAACTGAGGGAAGTCAGTTACATTTGGCACCAAAGGATCAAGCCCAGGACCACGACAAGGTCTCCCCCTTCCTGGGACCCTAAACCAGCATCCACACAATGCATACTTCCAAACAAACCAACTTATAACCTCCCAGGGTGAAAAAACAAAGCTGTGTCCAGCACACGTTACTCCAAAAAGGAGAACAATCACAAGCAACTGCCAAGCTTGCAATTAGCCTATAAATAAAGCAAAAATAAAGTTCTCCTTATAAACAATCTTCAAAGTGTATTCTTCCATAACAGGAGCAGAAAAAACACCACAACATTTCAGGGCCAGTGCCCCTTAATCAGGTGATACAAAACAAAATTACAACACACCTGGTTATATAGGCCTACATCTTGTGTTTTAACCCTTACATTCTAAATGACACCTAACAGGTAGATATAGCGCCCTCTTGTGACCCATTGTGTGAAGTAAATTAAATTAAAATTAAAAACAGCTAGGGGGCCTCCTAGACGAAATGTAACAAAACAACTCATTCTAAACAATTTACATCAACAGCATTTATATATAACTCTTTTTGTATATAAACCTTGCACAATATGAACGTTGTTCAACAAAGACATGATGATTTTTACAACACATATTATCTGAATGGTAATTAATATGATATGACATGTTGTTAATAATGAAAAATAAATCATTCAATATACAAATAGCATAATTATAATACTTACGCAAAGAGATGCTGGAATGAAATATGGCAAGCAATATCTACTATAAGTCTAAAAAATGAAAAGAAAAAAAGAAAGGAGAAAAATGACATGTATGATTATCAAAATTAATATGCAAACAGCAACAAACTCACTTAGAATGTAAGGGTTAAAACCCCAGGTGTAGGCCTATATAACCAGGTGTGTTGTAATTTTGTTTTGTATCACAGGCACTGGGCCTGAAACGTCGTGGTGTTTTTTCTGCTCCTGTTATGGAAGAATAAACTTTGAAGATTGTTTATAAGGAGAACGTTCTTTTTTTGCTTTATTTATAACCTCCCAGTGTGACACAGGCTTTTGTAACCTCTCCTATGTAAATACAAAACACAGAAAATTGCGTAACCTGCATCCGTTTTTGCAACTTAAGACTAATGAGTTTGGGTTAGTGCACATGAAGAATTGCTATATTTGTGGTGTGTTATATAAATATTAAACATAAACTATAAAATAAAATATTAATAAAAAATATTTAAACTCATTATACATACTGTAAAATATTCTAAATAATCCATACAATATATATACACACACACACACACACACACACATATATATTACAGTATGCATGATAATTTTTAATAGTTTATATTTATTATTTTAATAATGCGCAATGAAGATAGCAATTCTTCATGTGTGCTAACCCGACCATCCTAATTTGTGAACCACAACGCATATTTTTCATTTCTATGTTCTTTACATACTGCTAGATTACGAGTTGTGCGTTAGGGTAAAAAAGCAGCGTTAAGAGGTCCTAACGCTGCTTTTTTACGCCTGCTGGTATTACGAGTCTTGCAGGTTTAGGTGTACCGCACACTTGTTTGGCCTTACCGCAAAACGACTTACGTAAACTTCGTAAAGTCTTTTTTCTATGGGACTTCCATAGCGCCGGTATTATGAGTCTGTCCTGGGAGGTCAAAAAGGGAGCGGTACACCCTACCTTGTCAAGATCCCTAACGCATTTAAAAGTCAGTAGTTATGAGTTTTACACTACAAAGCTGTAACATAAAACTCATAACTAAAGTGCTAAAAAGTACACTAACACCCATAAACTACCTATTAACCCCTAAAACAAGGCCCTTCCGCATTGCAAACACTATAATACAAATTTTAACCCCTAATCTGCCGCTCTGGACACTGCCGCCACCTACATTATATTTATGAACCCCTAATCTGCTGCCCCCAACATAGCCGACACCTACATTATATCTAATAACCACTAATCTGCCTTCCCCAATGTCGCCGACACCTACATTATATTATTAACCCCTAATCTGCCGCCACTAACGTCGCCGCCACTATATTAAAGTTATTAACCCCTAAACCTAAGTCTAACCCTAAACCTAACACCCCCTAACTTAAATATAATTTAAATAAATCAAAATAAATATTCCTATCATTAACTAAATTATTCCTATTTAAAACAAAATACTTACCTATAAAATAAACCCTAAGCTAGCTACAATATACTAATAGTTACATTGTAGCTAGCTTAGGGTTTATTTTTATTTTACAGGCAAGTTTGCAATGCAATCAGCCAATAGGATTGAGCTCGCTTTCTATTGGCTGATTGGAACAGCCAATAGAATTCCAGCTCAATCCTATTGGCTGATTGGATCAGCCAATAGGATTGAACTTCAATCCTATTGGCTGATTGCATCAGCCAATAGGATTTTTTCTACTTTAATTCTACTTTTAATTCTACTTTAATTCCGATTGGCTGATAGAATTCTATCAGCCAATCGGAATCTAAGGGACGCCATCTTGGATGACGTCACTTAAAGGTACCTTCATTCATCATTTTTTTTTTTTATTTGTAGGTTAGGGACTTTGAGTGGCAAAATAGCTAACTGCCCTTTTAAGGGCAATGCCCATCCAAATGCCCTTTTCAGGGCAATGGAGAGCTTAGGTTTTAGTAGGTAGTATTTTATTTGGGGGGTTGGTTGTGTGGGTGGTGGGTTTTACTGTTGGGGGGGTTGTTTATATTTTTTTTTTACAGGTAAAAGAGCTGATTACTTTGGGGCAATTCCCCGCAAAAGGCCCTTTAAGGGCTATTGGTAGTTTAGTGTAGGCTAGGGTTTTTTATTTTTTGGGGGGGGGGTTATTTTAATAGGGCTATTAGATTAGGTGTAATTAGTTTAAATATCTGTAATTTGTTTATTATTTTCTATAATTTAGTTGGGGGGTTTTGTACTTTAATTTTATTTAGCTAATTGTATGTAATTTATTTAATTGTATTTAATTTAGTAAATTTATTTAATTATAGTGTAGTGTTAGGTGTTATTGTAACTTAGGTTAGGTTTTATTTTACAGGTACTTTTGTATTTATTTTAGCTAGGTAGTTAGTAAATAGTTAATAACTATTTAGTAACTATTCTACCTAGTTAAAATAAATACAAACTTGCCTGTAAAATAAAAATAAACCCTAAGCTAGCTACAATGTAACTATTAGTTATATTGTAGCTAGCTTAGGGTTTATTTTATAGGTAAGTATTTAGTTTTAAATAGGAATAATTTAGTTAATGATAGGAATATTTATTTAGATTTATTTAAATTATATTTAAGATAGGGGGTGTTAGGTTTAGGGTTAGACTTAGGTTTAGTGGTTAATAACTTTAATATAGTGGTGGCGACGTTGGGGGCGGCATGTTAGGGGTTAATAAATATAAGGTAGGTGTCGGCGACATTGGGGAAGACAGATTAGGGGTTAATAAATAGTATGTAAGTGTCGGCGATGTTGGAGGCAGCAGATTAGGGGTTAATACATATAATGTAGGTGGTGGCGGTGTCCGGAGCGGCAGATTAGGGGTTAATAATATAATGCAGGTGTCGGTGATGTCAGAAGTGGCAGATTAGGGGTTAATAAGTTTAAGATTAGGGGTGTTTAGACTCGGGGTTCATGTTAGGGTCTTAGGTGTAGACATAACTTTTATTTCCCCATAGGAATCAATGGGGCTGCGTTAAGGAGTTTTACGCTGCTTTTTGGCAGGTGTTAGACTTTTTTAGCCGGCTCTCCCCGTTGATTCCTATGGGGAAATCATGCACGAGCACGTTACACCAGCTCACCGCTGACTTAAGCAGCGCTGGTATTGGAGTGCGGTAAGGAGCAACATTTTGCTCAACGCTAACTTCATGTCTTTTAACAACGGGTTTCTGAAAACTCGTAATACCAGCGCTGTAGGTAAGTGAGCGGTGAGGGAAAACTGCTCGTTAGCACCGCACAGCCTCTAACGCAAAACTCGTAATCTAGGTGATAGAAAATAATCTTTTTATTATTAAATATTTAAATATATGGATAGATAGATAGATAGATAGATAGATAGATAGATAGAGATAGATAGATAGATAGATAGATAGATAGATAGATAGATAGATAGATAGATAGATAGATAGATAGATAAATAGATGATAGATAGACAGCTGATACTGTTCATGTAAAAAAAAAAACATATCTACACATATATAGCAATATAAATAGATATACAGGTATATATATATATATATATATATATATATATATATATATATATATATATATATATATATATATATATATATATATACATATACACAATAAAAATTACATTGTTCTGTATGTAAAGAAAATTGGAATGTGAAATATTTATAATTCATGTTGGGTTTAGTGCACTTGAGTAAATGCAATTGTGTAAGCACACGAGTATGGATGCTTTTTTCATTTTACACGCTCCATTGAATTCCATAAGTGAATATGTTAACACGATCGCAACTTTGTGATGTCTATATTTTTGCACACATCGACGTTTGCTTGCATGCAATCTTTTTACTTTCAACTTATAATACGAGCACAACCCGACGTGTTTAAAAAGCCTTCATCTAGTGAAGTTAACTAACTAGCTAAATAGTGCCCCACTCAAAATCTATCCCTATATATCCCCACTTAGAACAACTGTTTGTAGTTCAAGTAGCTCTTATAATTAATAATCATAATGATTCACCTTTGGCCCACTTTTAGACTTTTGCTTTGGCTGGGAGAATGTTTAGTATACAAGAGTATTGTAACCTAAAAAGCAGCTCCGACTACTATACAAGTATACCATATGCTTGTTTATTATTGTCCCTTAAAAGATGGTTCATAGAAAGGAGAGTATACAGTATGTACATAAAAAGCTGTAAGCCCTAGAATGGCAGTTGATCTACAAAGAGATCAGTAGGTCAACAAAAACTAGAGAAAAAGAAAGAAGAAGGTCTATTTGGAAAAAAAATAAGGTTAGTAAATTGATTATTGAAGTTATTTTATTATATAAACTTCAGAGGATATTAATGAGAGAAAATAGCAATTCAAATCTAATATGACTAACACAGGCTCTTTAATATCAGAAACATAATTACCACATATAATAAATTACAGCAATGGAAGGACAGTATTGCATTTTTGTATTTAATTTCAATATTATCATTTGGCGATTTTAATGACAAAAATGTATTTTTTTACTACAAAATGGTTAGCAACATGTATATGTAACATTTGATTACAGAGAATACAAAGCCAAGAGGTACTAAACCAATTCTTTTCTTCAGTATACACAAGAGAGGAACCAATAGGGGATACGTTAAAACAAACTAGAACATACAGACCCATACCGTTAACTGGGTTATCTCTAGAGGATATCAGGAAAAATCTGGATAATATTAAGGTAAATAACACTCCAGGCCCAGATGGAATACACCCAAGGGTTTTTACGGGAATTACAGATGACGTATAGTGATGTCGCGAACCTAAAATTTTCGGTTCGCGAACCGCGGACTCGAACTTCCGGTATTGTTCGCTAAAGCGCGAATCGCGCAAACCACCATTGAATTCAATAGGCAGGCGAACTTTAAAACCTACAAGGACTCTTTCTGGCCACAATAGTGATGGAAAAGTTGTTTCAAGGGTACTAACACCTGGACTGTTGCATGCTGGAGGGGGATCCCTGGCAAAACTCCCATGGAAAATTACATAGTTGATGCAGAGTCTGCTTTTAAGCCATAATGGGTCTAAATCAACTAACATTCCCAAAGTGGCTGTCTCAAAACATCCCGGACAGAAGATAGATTGATAGTAATAGATAGGACAGATAGATATACATAGATTGATAGTTAGATAGAATCGATAGAAGAGAAATAGATAGATTTGTTAGATATATAATTACCCTAATAAATTCTAATAATCAAACATGCGTTCTTGGACCCAACTAGCTTGTGTCAATTAGTACTTTTTTTAGCACTTTAATCCCTGTTCCCCCCCCCTATCGGGGAGTTCTATATGACCTGCCAGATTACCCTGAAAAATTATAATAATAAGACATGTGGTCTGCTACCTATTTTAACGAGGTTGTGTTTTAAGTACTACCATTCTTAGCACTTTAATCTCTGTAACTCCCCCTATTTGGTGAGGTCTATACGGCCTGGATGATTACCCATACAAAATATAATAATAAGACATCTGCTCTTGGTCTGCGACCCATGGTAACTATGTTGTGTTAATTAGTAATGTCCTTCGCATTTTAATAGCTGTTACTCATACTCACCCTATCGGTGGAGGTCTATATGGCCTGCATGATTACCCTTACAAAATATAACAACCAAACATATGTTCTGGGACCCATGGTAAGTAGGTTGTGTTATGTAGTACTGTTCTTTGCATTTTAATACCTGTTACAACACCAAATGGTGGCAGGTCTATCTGTCCTTCATGATTAGCTGCACCCAAACCCAAAAAAAAAGCTGAGTGGTCTTAGACTAACACCCATGGCTAACTCTGTTGTTTCAATTAGTACTATTCTTAGCACTTTTATCCCTGTTACGGGCGGTCTACATGGCCATCATGATTAGCCGAACAAAATACTACAATCCAACCTTTGCTCAGTCTTCATAGGCCCTTCATTGTCTGTATTTTGATAGTACAGTTCTTATTATTTTTATAGCTGATACAACACCGAATGTTGTCAGCTCTATATGGCCTGCATGATTAGCTGCACCCAATACAAAAATAAATCCAAGCGGTCTTGGATTAACACCCATGGCTAACTCTGTTGTTTCAAGTAGTACTATTCTTAGCTCTTTCATCCATCATCCCTGTTACTTCCAGGACTCTCGGTGGTGGTGGTCTACATGGCCATCATGATTAGCCTAACCAAATACTACAATCCAACCTTGGCTCAGTCTTCCTAAGGCCCTTCATTGGCTGTATTTTGGTAGTACTGTCATCCTTTTGAATAAAAGATTACAGGAAAGGCATTGATTTTAGAAACCCACAGATCATTATTTGCAACCGTGAAATTAGAAAAAAAAATTGATTACACAGCCGTGACACTTATTTATGCTCAGGCCTTTTTAATACGAGGGTCCCGGAGCCTCAACCGAAACAACAGAATGAAAGAGGAGATATGTCATCCTTTTGAATAAAAGATTACAGGAAAGGCATTGATTTTAGAAACCCACAGATCATTATTTGCAGCCGTGAAATTAGAAAAAAACTTTGATTACACAGCCGTGACACTTATTTATGCTCAGGCCTTTTTAATACGAGGGTCCCGGAGCCTCAACCGAAACAACAGCATGAAAGAGGAGATATGTCATACTTTTGAATAAAAGATAACAGGAAAGGCATTGATTTTAGAAACCCACAGATCATTATTTGCAACCGTGAAATTAGACAAAAACATTGATTAGACAGCCGTGACACTTATTTATGCTCAGGCCTTTTTAATACGAGGGTCCAGGAGCCTCAACCGAAACAACAGCATGAAAGAGGAGATATGTCATCCTTTTGAATAAAAAAATTACAGGAAAGGCATTGATTTTAGAAACCCACAGATCATTATTTGCAACCGTGAATTTAGAAAAAAAAATTGATTACACAGCCGTGACACTTATTTATGCTCAGGCCTTTTTAATACGAGGGTCCCGGAGCCTCAACCGAAACAACAGCATGAAAGAGGAGATATGTCATCCTTTTGAATAAAAGATTACAGGAAAGGCATTGATTTTAGAAACCCACAGATCATTATTTTCAACCGTGAAATTAGAAAAAAACATTGATTACACAGCCGTGACACTTATTTATGCTCAGGCCTTTTTAATACGAGGGTCCCGGAGCCTCAACCGAAACAACAGCATGAAAGAGGAGATATGTCATCCTTTTGAATAAAAGATTACAGGAAAGGCATTGATTTTAGAAACCCACAGATTAATAACTATACTGTCTGACTGTGACAACAATTATGATTGGTGTAAATAGTTGGCTAGACGGCCTGGCACAAAAGGCTGGCAGTGGCAGGTAGGAGGTAAATGAAATTCAATGGCCCTAGGAGACTGAATATTTGCAGTCCAAAAAATTATGTTTTTTTTTTTTATATTACTGTTACAAGAATTGTGATTGGTGCCACTAATTGGCTACTTGGGCCTGGCAGACAGGCTGGCAGATATGAGTCGTGGATGGTAGGTAGGGCAGTAATTTAACACAGTATGCTGTGTAAGTGACAAAAACACAGGACTGATAGAAAATTAAGTTACATTACACTAGCAAAATATTTTAAAATTTTAGATTTTAATATTAAAATTATGTTAAGAAGTGCAATGCACATATGACTCTATGAGTGGTCGCACTGGCTGGCTGCTACGTAGGGCAGCAATTATAACAACAGTATGCTGTGTAAGTCAGATAGACAGTTAGACACAGGCCTGATAGAAAATACAATTAGATTACACTAGCATAATGATTTAAAAACTTTTTTTTGGAAATTTTAAGAAAAAGGTTAAGCACATACATATGAGTCTTGGCTGATAGCCTTGGAAGGGCAGCTATTAAAAACAGTAGGCTCTGTATGTCGGATACACACACGCCTGATAGAAAATACTATTAGATTACACTAGAAAAATGATTGAAATTATTTTTTTGGGGGGGGAATTAAAAAAAGGTTAAACACATATGAGTCGTGGCTCATAGACTAGGGAGGACAGCAAGTAAACACAGTAGGCTCTCTATGTCAGCAAAACACACAGGCTGGATAGAAAATTATATTAGATTACACTAGCAAACAAATTTAAACTTTTTTTTTTTATATATTAAAATTAAGGTGAAAGAAAAATAGATATGAGTGCTGGGTGGCTGTCTGGCACAGACCAATTAACCAAAAGACTGAAAAAAAGAGGTATATTAATGCTGAGTGAGCCTGACAGACACATGCATGATAGTAAATGTAATTAGATTACACTAGAAAAATATTTTTTTGTGTTTTTTTTTTTAATTAAAAATAATGTTATAAACGGATATTAACACTGCTGGCTGCTGGCTGGCACAGAGCAATGAACCAGAGTATATGCTGTGTGACACTGGCCTGATAGAAAATGAAAAAAAATTACACTAGAAAAATAATTATATTTTTGGGTTAGTTAAATTTAAACTAATGTTGTTAGGGAGATATCAGTGGTGGCAGTAGTCACAGCATATGCTGTGAGCCTTAAACACACAGCTGAAAGCCAGGCAAATGCTAATAAAAAAAACGACAAAAAAAAAAAACGGCACGAAATATAGCCCTAAAAAGGGCTTTTTGGGGTGCTGTGCTTGCAGCAGAGATGAGTGGAGTCCTTCTGGACTGTAAATACACTAGCCTAGCTATGTTTTTACTATTAATGTCAGGAGCAAAAACACAACACGTCCTCTCATTAAGAAAGCAAGGTCGTTATGAGTCTAAAATGGCGGATTCCGAGTAGCTGGGAGTGTCTGTGAGGGAGTGTCTGATGTTGATTGGCTCTAATGTGTCAGGCGGCTGTGACATAAAGGGTCAAAGTTTCCACAATGATGACACATAGGGGCGGATCGAACATCGCCATGTGTTCGCCCACAAACGCGAACGCGAACAAGCTATATTCGCTGTGAACCGTTCGCGTTCTGACAATCAGGAATTATTTCCTGATCAGGATATGTAAGAAGCTTAGGCTCTACTATTTTGCAGTAGCAAATCTTTTTCACATGTCAGCTTAAACATGTAACTGTTGATTCCTTTAAGAAGTGTCTTAGTGGGTGCTCTAAATTCCCTTAGAATTGCCTTTGTGGAGAGAAATATTTCTATTTGCTAAGAGAGGTTTTTAGTATTTTAGGTGTTTTAGGTGTCCTAATCCAGCAATATAACACTCTATTATACATTTTGATTGGATGTTTCCTTTCTGAGTCCATTTTCAATATTTATATTCTAGAAATAGGTCTCACCAGGGGAGCGATCCGATAAAGATCGTAGTTTGCGGCGCAAGCGAGGGAACCCCCGCCGCCCGCAGTTTCAGCTTGCAACGCTAGCTGTCCTATATACGGCGTCGTCAGAGGCTAAAGTGCCGTAAGTCTGACAAACCAGCGATGTCCAGAAATCTGCGTAAGTACAAATCAGATTCAAGTTCAATCTGATTGGCTGAACCAATCAGCCAATCGGATTGAACTTGAATCTGATTGGCTGATTCAATCAGCCAATCAGATTATTCTACCTTAATTCCGATTGGCTGATAGAATCCTATCAGCCAATCGGAATTCGACGGACGCCATCTTGGATGACGTCATTTAAAGGTACCTCATTCCACATTCAGTCTTCGTGCCGGATGGATGCTCCGCGGCGGAGGAGCGAAGAAAGAAGATTGAAGATGCCGCTTTGCTTGAAGACATCGCCGGATGGAAGAAGACTTCACTGGCGCTTGATTGAAGACATCGCCCGGATGGAAGAAGACTTCACTGCCGCTTGATTGGACATCGCCCGGATCGGAAGAAGAGTTCTGCCCGGCTGGGTGAAGACAAGGTAGGGAGATCTTCAGGGGGGTAGTGTTAGTTTTTTTTAAGGGGGGTTTGGGTGGGTTTAGAATAGTGGTATGTGGGTGGTGGGTTGTAATGTTGGGGGGGGGGTATTGTATGTTTATTTAAATGCAAAAGAGCTGAATTCTTTGGGGCATGCCCCGCAAAAGGCCCTTTTAAGGGCTGTTAAGATAAAAGAGCTGTGAACTTTTTAAATTTAGAATAGGGTAGGGAATTTTTTTTATTTTGGGGGGCTTTATTATTTTATTAGGGGGCTTAGAATAGGTGTAATTAGTTTAAAAATCTTGTAATATTTTTTTTATTTTTTGTAATTTAGTGGGGTTTTTTTTGTAATTTAGTTTAGTTTAATTTATTGTATTTTAGTTTAGATATTTGTAGTTTATTTAATTTATTGATAGTGTAGGTATATTTGTAACTTAGGTTAGGATTTATTTTACAGGTAAATTGGTAATTATTTTAACTAGGTAGCTATTAAATAGTTCCTAACTATTTAATAGCTATTGTACCTAGTTAAAATAAATACCAAGTTACCTGTAAAATAAATATAAACCCTAAAATAGCTACAATGTAATTATTAATTACATTGTAGCTATCTTAGGGTTTATTTTATAGGTAAGTATTTAGATTTAAATAGGAATATTTTAATTAATAATATTAATATTAATTAGATTTATTTTAATAAGAATTTAGTTAGGGATGTTAGAGTTAGATAGGGTTATTATACTTAATATATATATATTATAATAACGATATTAACTATATTAACCCTAATATAATTAGGGTTAATATAGTTAATATATATAATATAATTACTATATTAACTATATTAACCCTAATATAATTAATGTTAATATAGTTAATATAGCTGGCGGCGGTGTAGGGGGATTAAATTAGGGGTTAATATTTTTAAAATAGATGGCGGCGGGGTAGGAGCTCACTTTAGGGGGTAGGTAAGGTAGATGGCGGCAGTGTAAGGGGCTCACTTCAGTGGGTAGTTAATGTAGATGGTGGCGGGGTAGGGGCTCACATTAGGGGGTATGTAATGTAGCTGGCGACGGTGTAGGGGGATCACATTAGAGGGTTATACTTTTATTGTAGGTGGTGGCAGGGTCCGGGAGCGGCGGTTTAGGGGTTAAATACTTTATTAGGGATTGCGGCGGGGGATCGCGGTTGATAGGTAGATAGACATTGTGCATGCGTTAGGTGTTAGGTTTTATTTTGCAGGTAGTTTAGGGAGTTACGGGGCTCCAATAGACAGCGTAAGGCTTACTACGGCTGCATTTTGTGGCGAGGTGAAAATGGAGTAACATTTCTCCATTTTCGCCACGTAAGTCCTTACGCTGTATATTGGATACCAAACTGCGCTGGTTTGGTATACCTGCCTATGGCCCAAAAAACTACGGGCGAAGGCAGAAATATACGAGCGTAACTTCTAGGTTACGCCGTATATAGGATACCAAACCAGCGCAAATTTCGGCATCGCCGGCTTTTGCGGGTGACGCTGCATATCGGATCGGGCCCCAGGACTTTTCAGTTTTCTGAGTTTTTAAAGATATTCCCTTATCTGCTTCTATGTAGAGCTTTGGGCAATTTTGTACATGGTGGACATGTCAATTTCCACTTTATCCATATGATTTACTATTCCTTTTTGCGCATAGTTCATTTTTAAGGGAACATATTTAAAATAAATATGGATTCTTTCTTTTGAAAGGCCATATTTTCTACAAGTGGGTTCCCTGTTTTCAACAGTTTTGATATTGGTGGCGTAATTGCAGTCATTTCACTATGATGTGGATATTATTATATATTATTATAAGGATTTAATTTCCTTGTTTACATACCATTATTTCTACTGTGTCTGGAGGAAGTCTAAAAGAAAAATACTGGTTTAATAGCAAATTTAATTCCTTAGTCAATCTAGGAACTTAAATTTTCTTCTTTTTCTCAAATTCTAGATATTTTAGAGCTGCATGGAAGTCAAGTGTTACTTTGGAATAAGGTGAAAGAATCTAATAAAAGTTCTTTCTCTTTCAAATAACAGGCATTTTTAATTCTTACAAAACTTGATCTGCAAGTTTCTTATAAGGTCTCTGACATTCAGACCTGTATTCTAGATCTAGTCAAAGTCTATTAGTTAAGGGTTTTTCTCTTCATAAGAACCTTATTGGTTTTAAGAGTGTTTCAAACTCTCCTTTTGAACCTATGAATAGTTAAAATATTCATTTTTTTAAAAAAGTTTTTTGTTTTTTTATAAATCCCTGGTAAGACCTCCCCTTGAGTATGGAGTGCAGTTCTGTGGACCAATCTCAAAAAAAAGACATTGCAGACTTAAAAAAAGTTCTGAGAAGGGCCACGACAGACAAGTCAAACTGTGTCTGTTTTCTCTAGAAAAAAAGGCGCTTGAGCGGTGACACTTTATATAATTATATTCATGGCCCATATACAGAGATGGTGGAAGCTGCGTTTATTCCAAGAAAATTGTTTGTGACAAGAGGTCACAATTTAAGGCTAGAGGAAAGGAGATTTACTCTTCAGCAACATAAATGTTTTTTCACTGTAAGAGCAATCAAATTATGAAACTCATTACCTAAGTAGGTAGTAAATACCAATGAATTAGATACATTTAAAAATGGTTTATATACATTTCTGGCTAGAAACATGATTCAAGGATATGATTGCTGGTGTTAAATGGGTCACCTATTTAATGGGAATAATTTAAGCTCAACTGGAGCTTTTATTGTAAATATATTAAGATTTGTATAGGTTGAACTCAAAGGACTTCTCTCTTTTTTTCAACCTCATCTACAATATTACTATTTAAAATGATTGTTTCTTTTGCAATATTCTCACAAGCAGTGTCTGGTTTCTTTACTTTTTCTTGTGAGATTACTTATTTTATTTCCTTTTAGGATAAGGCATTTTCTTTTTTTCTTTTTCTTTGTTGTTGTTCTCATTTGGCCACGTATAAATCAGGAGACTACTGTTGTTACTTTAGCTTCCTGGTGAAAAGCTTTATTTAAGTATTGCTTTATGAGAAGCAGGGAAATTCCTTCCAGAAGTTTTTATAGGCCATTATAATAGATTAGTTCCACTTTGTGGCTCTTTTAAGATAAGGTTTCTGCTATATAGTTTGCACAGCATGTACTTAGTCTTTTTGCTCATTTTTCTTTTGGGATAGTCCTACAGTCTTAGTAGCTGGTAAATAGGTGTCTGTCTTAATTTTTCTCAACCCATTTACTCATGGACTCCACAGTTTGGCTATTAGATCCCAGGAGTAATGTTTTGTGGACTCTCACCATCTTATGAAAGAAAGCTAAATTTATGCTTACCTGATAATTTAATTTCTTTCATGGTGGTAAGAGTCCACAAGACCCACCTTGTTATTCTCTATTTGACAGCAGTTTTAGTATATACCTTATTTACCCTGCTTTGTCCTTTCCTATGTTTTCTCCTTTTCTCAGCTATATGTTAGACTGGGATACCAGAGAAGTGTGATGGATTAAAAGCTTATGGAAAGTTGGGTATCCTAAGGTCCAGGAGTTAAATCCAACGAGTAATGGCCCCTGGACTTTCACCACCATGGAAGAAATTAATTTATCAGGTAAGCATAAATTTTGCTTTTAATTCTATTGATGACAAAGTAGCAATATTCAGAAACAGCCCAGTATATGGGTTTGAGTGCATGTTTTGAATGAATTTCATGAATGATCCATCAAAGTTTAATCTAGACTAGGGGGCCTATTTATCCAGTGTCTGTCCGACATGGATCCGCTCAGCGGATCATGTTCGACAGACATCGTTGAATGCCGACAACATACGCTGTCAGCATTTAACATTGCACAAGCTGTTCTGGTGAACTGCTTGTGCAATGCTGCCCCCTGGGGTGTCAATCAACCCGATCATATAGGATCGGGCGGATTGATATACGCAGCCTCAGGCAATTGAGGGTTCTGACCTGTTATCCTTGGGGCTTCCAGTTGCTGAGTTTCACTTAGCATTTTCCCTTGTGGATCCCGTTGTGGGTTGTTATAGGACCGTAGGCTCCAGGGTTGGTTGGGGGTTCCCCAGTTCCTGGAAACTTGGGCTATTTCATTTTACTCGGATGACTTGAACTGGTCTTGGTTGGCTAGGTTTTCTGAGGCCGTTGCTCATTGGGCTTGTTTTGCACCTTAGGAGGTTTCCCTTGGTCAGCTTGCAGTCTCTGCTGCTACTATTGCACATTGGTTGCGTGTTAGCAGGCTAGTTTTTAGGGGAATCACTTTCAACAGGACTTCTGATTTGGGGATTGATCTCTCCTTTAGCCTGTGGGTTCGTGGCCTATAGAAGGTGCTGCCTTTTAGCCCTTTCCCCTTCTTGGGGGAGAGCTTAGTCTCATTTTTATGGAGATGTGGTCCTTTTCTTAGGGCTTCTCCTGGATCAGGAGATGGGACCTATGAGTTTCCCTAGCTGAGAGGGATATTCTCTCTGGGTTGTTTGTACCATTTGGAGTCTTGCTTGCTCCGTGTCAAGAGTAAGTTGGACCTTTTTGATAGATCCTTTGGGTCTGCGGTCCTGTTGTCTGTTCTAAGGAGTCGGGTTGCACCTGTGCTTTGTTGGATTGGCTGTGGCCATTCTTCCACTTGTCTTTGAGTTGGTTTTGGGGTTCTTCTGTTCCCCTGTTTCAGACCTGCCATTGCTGGGGCTGGCCTGGCTGGGAGTGGGTTCTGAGAGACGTTTTCATCTCCAGGATCTAGGTGGGTGTAGTAGCTATAGCTAGCTCCCTAAGCTTACAAGCAGAGGGATTGCTTTGCTCCACCTTGGGGTCTGGGTGTCACTTCTCTTTCTTGGGGGACCTCGTGGAGGTTGGGTTCCCCCTTTTTTGGAAGACCTGTGGGTAGGTCTGGCAGCTTGGATTGCTTAGAGTGTGCCCTCTGTCTGGGAGTTGTCTTTTGCAATCTGTTCTTTTGCTGGCTGCTTTTGCTCTCTGCAAGCATTCTTTGTGTCATCCTGAGGATGGGGGCATGTTCTTGATTCAGGGTTTTTCATCTGGGTCTGTTTCACGTTTTTTGTAACGGACTCTGTCTTCTGTTGTCTTTTGGTGCTTTTGCATGACATTTGAGAGAAAGGTTTCTCTGTTCCTGTGGGTCCTTGTGAGCTGGGCTAGCTCTGGGGGGGTTTCCTTTATGGATTATGACCTTTCGTTTTTTTCCTTCGGTTCTCCTGGCCCTATCCCTTTGGGAGTTTGGGCTGGTGTTCCCTTCTTTAGTGAGGGGTGAGTGGTGAGGGACCAACTGTTGGGCGACGGGGTCTCCTAGAGGCCTGTTGGCTCAGTTGAGTCTGATTTTGCGGTCTCTAGCTAGGCTCTGGACTACCTGCGGGTCATTGTCCTTGGGGCCTTTTTCTTTTTAGTTTTCTTGGCTTCGGACGAAGCTGGGTTATTTGTTAGCAGTGGTTTCAGGCTTGGTGCCCTCAGAATGGGCCACCTAATATACCCTCCCGTCTTGGCATTCAGTGTCCTCTATAGCTTGGTTATTGTTTTCCCAAAAGTAATAAATGCAGCTGTGGACTCTTTCCATTTAAGAAGAAAAACATAAATTATGCTTACCTGATCATTTTCTTTTCTTCTGATGGAAAGAGTCCACAGCTCCCCACCCATAATTTTTATGTGGGGCATCCTTTTTTATTCTTCTGGCATTTTTCACCCTGATATTTCTTCTACTGTTCCTTGTTCCTCGGCAGAATGACTGGTGGATGAGGGGAGTGGGGTTTCTTTGCCTCCTCCTGGTGGCCAGGTTCTTATTTCCCAAAAGTAATGAATGCAGCTGTGGACTCTTTCCATCAGAAGAAAAGAAAATTATCAGGTAAGCATAATTTATGTTTTTACCATCAATGATACTCGGAACTGATGATAAATAATGTCTATCACTGAAATAATAAAAGAGTTGATGCGGTTAATGGTATATGGTATTTTACAAAGTATTTGATGTATATACATGTCTAAGTATGTGTACGTATTTTTATATATATATATATATATATATATATATATGTGTGTGTGTGTGTGTGTGTATACATGTGTATTGATGTTTTTATGTGTAAATATGTATATACATAGATATATAAATAGCCCGCCACTTGTAATCTGGCCCATAATATGTTAAAAGCATTTTTAACATGTTTTCTGTTTTTGTCTAAAATCAAGAACAGGATATTAATTTAATGGCTGCAAATTTTCTCATATTTTATAATAGGATTTTAACAGTTCTAAGACTATAAATTGGGAAACTGTCACAAAGTTTTAAGGATATTCTAAAGTTGCAGAACTCACTATACAAACCATATTTACAAAAGTTTCATGTACAGAACGGGGATTCTCTTTGCCACATTTCTATAACTATTAGATACTTGCTTTTAAACAAACAACTGTATGGACAGAGAGAAAGAGAGGAGCCTCATGGGGTAATATATTAGAGCATAGTTTGCCTTGACATTGGCAGCTCCTACCACTGATGCTGACTGCATGTGGCTGCTGATTGGCTGACGGACTCCGTGATCTTACGTCCAAGCACTGAAGCGTTTGTCGGGCGACAGAAAGTCCCGTCCTGCTCTACTAGGCATTCATATATGCCGCCACTTTTGTGAGTACATTCATTTACGTACTGTCACACTGTATGATATCTCCACTGGCACGATACTGTCCCATGAGGCGCCTCTTTTTTCTCTCTGTCCATACAGATGTCTGTCTAAACCGCATTGTTCAAGAGTGCTGCCTGCTCCTCCGAGAAAGACACTGGAAACTATCACTATCTGAATGGTTTGGAACTTTGCGCACCTCACATAGAGACTCTATTTACTCTATTTTATTTGTATGTTTAAACAAACAAGACTGAATGGCAAATACTTAACCCTTTAAGGACACAGCTTTCAGTTTGCTCAATTGTTTTATGACGGAAAAATTCCATCATATGTCCTTAAGAGGTTAAAGGGACACTGAACCCATATTTTTTTCTTTCATGATTCAGATAGTGCATGCAATTTTAAGCAACTTTCTCATTTACTTTTATTATCAATTTTTCTTTGTTCTCTTGCTATCTTTATTTGAAAAAGAAGGCATCTAAGCTAAGGAGCAAGCACATTTTTGGTTCAGATCCATGGACAGCATTTGTTTAGTGGTGCTGTCCAATCAGCAAGGACAACCCAGGTTGTTCACCAAAAATGGGCCGGCATTTAAACTTGCATTCTTGCTTTTCAATTAAACATAGCAAGAGAAGGAAGAAAATTTGATAATAGGAGTAAATTAGAAAGTTGATTAAAATTGCATGCTCTATCTGAATTTTTGGGTTCAGTGTCCCTTTAACTCCTGATGATGATGAAGTGATTGCCTAGAGAAAACCTTTCCTAAATATGAGAATACTGTACTTTACGATCCCAAAAATGTGAATATGAATTTAAAACAAATAATTTAAAGGGACAGTCTACTCCAGAATTTTATTGTTTACAAAGATAGAAAATCCCTTTATTACCCATTCCCCAGTTTTGTATAACCAACACTGTTATATTAATACACTTTTTACCTCTATGATTATGTGATCACTTGAGAGCAATTGAAGTTAATGACACAATCTAATAAATATTATTTTAAAAAAAATATTGCACAAAAAAGTTATAAAGTCTCAAAGATATGAGGTCTCAGGTGGGGATTTAACATTGAGATACACACACACACACACACACATATATATATATATATATATATATATATATATATATATATATATATATATATATATATATATATATATATATACAGTGGGTATTGAAAAGAATCACATTTTATTGCTTTGCAACCTGAAATAAAGACAGACACAGTTTTTGTTTATCCAGTTGTAATTTCTCAGTGCAACTTATAACATCCAAGTGAAACATATAACACCAACATGTCAGGCAAAAATAAAGACAATTCAAAAACAGAATCACTGAGTTGGAAAAAGGATCACCCCCTTGTGTCAGTATTTTGTTGAACCACCTTTTGCATAAATTACAGCCTTTAGTCTGTTGGTATATGTCTTTACTAACTTTGCACATCTAGACTGCGCAATATTTGTCCACTCTTCTTTACAGAAATGCTCCAGTTCCATTAAATTTAATAGTGACTGTTTGTGGATTGCAGTCTTCAAGTCATGCCACAGATATTTAATTGGGTTTAAGTCTGGGCTCTGACTAGACCATGCAAGGACATTCACCTTTTTCTCCTTCAACCACTTTGTGGTCATTTGTGCTGTGTGCTTTGGGCCATTGTCATGTTGGAAGGTAAACCTTCCCATTGAAAACTTCCTGGCAAAGGGCAGCAGATTTTCCTCAAGAATTTGACGGTATTTGCCCCATCCATTATTCCTTTGTGATATTGTTGACACATGCACACATTGACCACTCTTTTTCATAAATTCCTGCAACTTCTTCAGAGTTGCTGTGGGCCTCTTAGTAGTCTCTCTGACCAGTTTCCTCCTGACTCTTTCATCCAGTTTGGAGCGACGTCCTGATCCAGAGAGGGTCTGTGTTGTACCAAATACCTTCCACTTCTTAATAATAGGCTTCACTGTGCTTCTAGGCATTGATAAAGCCTTTGATAGTTTATTGAATTCATCTCCTGACTTGTGCCTGTCCACAACATTATCCCAGAGATCTTTTGACAGTGCCTTGCCACCCATAGTTGATTGCTTGCTTCAGTTGCACTACCAGGGACTGAGATGTTTCAGGAAAGCTCTTTTCATGCTGAGCTAATCAATATGCCCACAGCTGATCACAGTTGAAGGTCAAATGGCTTTGTGTGTGCCATTGAGAAGGTGATTAGCTACACCTGATTGAGTTTACAAGTAATTTTAGGAGGGGGTGATCCTTTTTCCAATTCAGTGATTCTGTTTTTGAATTGACTGTATGTTTGCCTGACATAGTCTATATTTTTCCCTGACATGTTGGTGGTATATCTTTGACTTGAATGTTATAAGTTGCACTGAGTAATTACAACAGGATAAACAAAAACCGTGTCTGTCTTTATTTCAGGCTGCAAAGCAATAAATGATTATTTTCAAGGGGGTGATTCTTTTCAATACCCACTGTGTATATATATATATATATATATATATATATATATGTGTGTGTGTGTGTGTGTGTACATATGTATTTATGTATTTAATAGATATATATAAGTGCATTGAAGCCCTTTGCAGTTAAGAAGATGAAAACATGTAAAACATATCTATGCAATATTAATTTTTAATAAAATGTTATACTGTGTATTTACTGTAAATATTTCACATTCCAATGTTCTGCACACTAATGTCAAATAGATATTCCTATATATGTATTTGTATATATCTATACCAATATATAATCATGTCTGTATGCAAAAAAATAAATATATAAAGAAATATGTATTTATGAATAAATAGAACATATTATTCTGTGTGAAGAACATTGGAATGTGAAATATTCATATTTTAATGTCAGGTTAGCGCACTTGAGAACATGTGATCGGGTTTGTACGCAATTAGGGTGTTAGGTTATTTTTCCTCTTTTTTTTCTCCTCGGGATAGCACACAAGTGAAAACAGTTTACTTTTAACTTGCAATACAATCACTAAGCGACGTGCGCAAAAAGCTTACTTCTAGCGGAGTAAATGCTTGAGTGGGAGCGTTAAATAATGCTCTACTTGTAATCTGGCACTAAATTAATATACATATATAAATGTCTGTCCCACTCACTACTGACAGACTATACAATAGGGCTGGATATTGGTTTAATGACTCTAGACCAGTGTTTCTCAACTCCAGTCCCAAGGACCCTTAACAGGCCACATATTCATTATAGCTTAACTAGAGCACAGGTGAAATAATCATCTGAAGGGTGAGAGCAGGTTAATAACTATGGTTACTGATCAGCAGATTATTTCACCTGTGCTCTAGTTAAGATATAATGAATAAGTGGCCTGTTAAGGGTCATGAGGACTGGATTTGAGAAACACTGCTTGCGTCAAATCTTGCGTCAAAACTCGCAAACTGATATGTACAAAGTCGTCAACTATGTTCAAACTCGCATCTTTAAAATTGTGAGCGTACTTATCCGCCAAACCTCGCTACCTCTCCATTTTTCACTGTAATTAGACACATTTGACCACCAACTTGCCAAAAACGAATATACTAAAAAATCTATTTGTCCGCTCACTACAATTTCCGCTCCCACCTCGTTATTTTTGCCTCGCCACCTTTTAGGTGGCGGGCAAGGTACAAAACAATAGGAAAGTCAATCTAGACGCCAGTCTAGACATATATAAAAGGCAGTAATATCAGCATTGTACAGCATAACTGGCGTCTAATTTGTCTCTCATATCCATGTACATAAATTGCGCCAAATTTGTCGACTGTAATTAAAGAGTAATCTACATTTTAAATTTGTATTGTATAGTTGTCAATCTTTATAATTATTTTTATATTAATATTTATATATTATCAGATCCAGATGAAGCCATATCCAAATTGTAAATAAATATTACAAAAATAACGCTCTGTTATCACTCTTCAAAAAAATTTGAACAATAATAAAGTTGTTTAGATAAGTTGAACTTTTATAGGAGCAATTCTATTCCCGCGACTACTACGATGTTCGTGACACCTTGCATGTCACGTGTTAATAATTGGCCAGACAATTCAACTAAGTTAAGTACATCAGCTTAGTCGCGGCGAGCGAGGCGTCAAATTTATCAATAATCCGCCACTGCTCGCGGCGGGCTAGACTTGTCTATTTATTGGGGGATTATTAGTACATAGTGACAGCGGACACCATTTCGCCCGCGGCGAGTAACGGCGAGTTTATCCGCGTCTAAAATGACGGATGAATTGACGGCTTAGTACATGGAGCCCTATATATTGATATATACATCTAAAATGGCATCTGTGGCTGTTTCAGCGTGTATTGCACATGTGAAAGATAATAGAATTATTCCAAATAATCTTAAAATATATGCAAACATGTCCGGTTATCAACCAACCTCTAAGAGTATACAGCCTTAGGCCATAGGGGGAAAACTAGACTCCAAAGCAGGAGATTTTGAGTTAAATAATGATAACCAAAAAAAAAGGAATAAATAGTTACAAAATAAAAAACAAATTACATAAGAAAAGTCATTATTGTCCATATGTAGGTGTTCTCCAAATGCAGCAGAACTTCTGATAATGATCCAAATTTTCTGTCTAAAAGAACAAACAGAAACAGAAGGCGCTTCCTAGTGCAATATTGTCAAGACAAGACGTGATAAAGTTTATGCGCCACAAAAAAGGCGGCACTCAAATATGCCTATAGAGACATGTTGGGAACTTCCAGTTATTTATCTCAAAGAGCATTATATTATCTGTGGTGTCATGGTGGGCTTTGCTAGTTAAGACCTTAGTTGCAGATGAAATGCTCTGACTTGCTGTCATTACTGTGTGCATTTCTAAAAGGCACGTGCACTCTCTTGGCTGTGTGCGTAAACCTAAGAGAGAACAGTGTTCAGAGCAGTATATGTGAACACTGTTAAAGAATACAAATAATTACCTGTTTTATTGATGGTTCTAGAGAACCTTCCTATTATCTTATTTTAGTCTCGTTAAGCTTGCTGTAATAATTAAGATATATTTTTCTATATTTTTAAAGTAATATAGGTGGAGTTACTATATACTCAATATAACCTGATCTTTGGTTAATAAATGATGCAGTTTCTCATAGGCAATAATATCACTAATGAGAACTGTATAAGCCAATTCCCAAAAAGGTCGGCATTATGAAGATTTTCAAAATTATTGTCTTTATATTCCTACCATTTTATAAAGATATTGTTTAAAGTGTCTTTACATGGAGGTCAATGGGGGACTGTGTTTTCTCTATAAATATATATGTATACGCTTATATACATATATATTTATATGTCAATATGTGTATATAAACACATGAATAAATATGTATTTAAGTATATACATATATATTTATTTATTGCTGCCCTGATTTGGCTGCCGGCAAGAAAACTAGGCTCCAATTGGAGCCTATGGAAGAGTGCTAAAACTATTGGTGAGGAATTAAAGAGGGATTTAGCTTCTTAGAAAAATAATATAACAAGAATTGGCTTCAAAAACCAAAATTTTTAATTGTGATACGAGACCTTGCAAAAGTTGTGATTTTGTAATGGTTGGTATCGTGTTTCTCATTAAAACAAAAGATTCAAGTGAATGTTTGGACACTGTTTTGCTTCAACCTTTCTATGTGAATCTTTATGTTGAACAGCCAATTGAACAGTGTCAAAAAAATATATATATTTTTAAGGTAATATGTATTGATTTTAACAATACATTGTGTTATTACTATATAAGTGTAGCATTTGGTCTTTCCCCCCTCTTTTTCTGCATATTTACATATATCCAAGCATATTTGATACTATTTGGGTGGATATAAGCTTGGTAGATTTGAGAGGGTTAATACCAGTGTGTGTCTCCTTATAGAGCAGAAGTATACTGATCTTGAGTCTTCCCTGAGAAAATGCTTTATGCATGAAACGCGTAGGATTATGCAGCTCATTTATTCTTCACTATGGGTGTTTTTATTATGATGTTTAATAAAGGCTGTTTTTCAATTTTCATTGCCGTCTCTCTCAAGTAAGTGACTGCACTTCCTTTTGAAAGCTAAACCTAGGTAGGCTCATATGCTCATTTCTAAGCCCTTGAAGGCCACCTCTTATCTCAGTGCATTTTGACAGTTCTTTTGCAGCTAGACAGCACTAGTTCATGTATGCCATATAGATACCATTGTAATCACTCCCGTGGAGTTATTTATGAGTCAGCACTGATTGGCTAAAATGCAAGTTTGTAAAAAAAAAATGAAATAAGGGGGCAGTCAGCAGAGGCTTAGAAACAATGTAATCAAATAGGTAAAATTATAAATATAATAGTGTTAATTATGCAAAACTAGGGAATGTGTAATAAAACGATTATATATCTTTTTAAACAATAACAATTCTGTAGTGGACTGTCCCTTTAACTGCAAACGGCTTATTGGCAGCTGTTAATATGCAGATAATTATGAAATGATAGTTTCTGATCAGCCTCATAGTTATATACACACAACATTGCAATTATAATATGGTCTAATACATCAGCACATTAACAAATTAACACTTTTTTCATTATTATGTTCCTTTAATGCTTAAATACTTCAGTTTTGAAGAAAAATTTAATAGTTGTTCTTTTTAATGTATGATTTATCAAAATTGACTTAAATGTCCCTTTACAACTTGTATTTGTTCTTTTAAGTTCATCTTTTACTTTGGATAAGTTAATTATTTTTTAGCATACTAAAAAGTTTTTCCTTTTAGCTACTCTGCTAGCCTAATTATTTCAATTTATTTCTGAATAGTTAAAATCTCCCATAATTAGAACTGTAACCATGTTTAATACGTTTTCAAATTTATAGCTGTAGCTGAACTCCTTCAACTTAATATTTTATTTTTAGTTTTGTGTTAAATTGCTACCAAAGTTTTTTTGTTCCTTTGACTGCTATGTACTATCTATAAGACTGGTTTATCCTAATGTGCTTTTTTTTTTTTTTTATCAATTAATCATTGTAGTAACCTTTACATTTTGCTCAATAATGTAGTATGGATAAATATGTTTATTTATTTACCAACTCAGAAAGCATTAAATAACACATTTTGCAGTAAAACATACAATATTCACTAGTTTTATGTAAAAAAAAGGTATGTTCTATTCCTAAAATATGTACTGGAATACAAACAAATCAATACCTCACAATTCTCTTGTGCCCTTTAGAAAGATCACTCTATTTCAATTGAGCTTACTTCTATTAATTTCACAATCACTTAACCTATTAGGCCTCACAGAAACTTGGTTCTCCTCCTCTAAAACAACTGCCGAAGCCTCCCTGCCCTATGGTGGCCTGCACTTCAGTCACACTCCTAGGACAGGAGAAAGACAAGGAGGGGGAGGCAATTTTCTGTACGCACACCGCACCTCCCCCCTATCACTTTCTTTCTCATCTTTTGAAGTTCATGCAAAACCTTTTTTCCCTGTAGCTCTCTATGTTGTTTTTTACTAATGGTCCCCTGGTCCAACATCACAAATTTAAACCCTTTGAAGCCTGCCTCCTGCATTTCCTGTCCTGTAACATCCATTATCTCATCAGAGAACAATCCAAACATGCTTGCTGCCTCTAAACTTCTATTTCTTACCACCTCTCTTGGCCTGTCCCAGTGGACCACAGCACCAACCATCTTTGAAGGCAATTTGATTGACCTGATCTCTGTACCATTTCTCAGTTTTTTAACTTGCCCTTCTTACTCTTTGACCATCTACTAGCGTTCTCTGTTACTCTAACTGCAGCATCTTTATCAGTCCCCAGAAAACTACTTTCCTACAGGAATTTAAATGACTTGGATCTTCCAGACTTTTTTTCTGAACTGAAACTTCTGCTGTTTAAAATGTCACCCATCTATTGCCCAAACCTTGTGGCTTCACAATATAATGCTGCACTAAGATTAATACTTTACAAAGCTGAATCTTCCATAGTTCACCAAGCATTGACGACAACTCTCCTAACTTCCCTGTGCCTCCACATATTGGAACGATTAATTTATAATCAATAAACTCAATTTCTCTCAACTAACACTTTACTTTATCCCCTCAAATCTGGTATACACCCTAAACACTCAGCAGAAACTGCTCTCACTAAAGTAACAAAGGACTGATTCTTTTTGGCATCCCAGACACAGCCCTCCTGGTTCACTTCCTATCTTTCAAACTGCTCGTATAGTGTTTCCTTTAAAAACGCATATTCTAATCCTTTGCCTCTCTCAGTAGCAGTATCACAAGGTTCTGTCTTGGGTCCCTTGCTTTTTTCTATCTGTACATCCTTTCTTGGAAAACAAATATACTCCTTTGGGTTCTATTACCACTTATATTCTGATGATACTCAAATCTACTTTTCCTCTCCTGATATCTCTTCCTCTTTACTCAACCAGATTACCAACTGTCTCTCTACAATTTCCTCTTGGATGTGTTCTCACTACCTCCAACTCAACCTGTCTAAAACTGAGCTGCTTCCTTATCCCCCATCTCCTAGACACCCCACACCTTATGTTTCTCTTACTGTAGGAGACTCTATTCTCAGTACCTCATCCCATGTCCACTGTCTTGGTGTCACACTCACACTCATTCCACATATACAAGGGCTTACCAAATCATGTCAAGCACCCCTATGCAACATTTCCATAATACGCCCTTTCCCTACCCAAGAAACTACAAAAATACTAATCCATTACCTCATTTTATCACCTATTGACTATAGCAATCTACTCCTAAATGGCCTTTCCAAATTCTGCTTCTCCCCCATGAATGCTTCAGCCATACTCATCCATCTTAGTCGCCAATCTACATCTGTTGCCCCGTCTGTCAGTTTCTATGCTGGCTCCCATTGTACTTTAGAATATAATTCAAAATATTAATCCTAACCTATAAAGCATTCAACAACCTCACTCCCAACTATGTTTCCTCACTCATCTCCAAATATTCTCCAGCCTGCAATCTTCGATCAATCTCTGACCTACGTCTCTCCACTCATATTATTTATTTTTCCCTCTCTTACCTCTAAGACTTTTTATGTGCTGTTCCTGTCCTCTGGAATGCTCCATACCACTTCATCAGACTGTCTCCAACCTTGTATAGTTTCAGGAGCTCTTTGAAAATCCACCTATATAAAGAGTCTTAACAACTGTCCTAGAACCATTTTTTCATCTTAAAATAAAACTTGAACTGCATTGACTTGCTGCTGCAATTACAATCCACATGACAAGCATCCCCAAAACTCATGTCTCTACACCCTCAACCTGTATACTGTAAGCTATTTGGTGCAAGACCCTCCTCCTCCAGTACTTGTTTGTTTATGTATTTGTGTTTTAACTAACTTTGTCATTGTATACCCCTACTTTTGTACCCAAAACTACAGATTTTTGCTGTTATATTAATAATAATAATAATAATAATAATATTAATAATAATAGTTTCATGTTTACCAGCATAATTAAATCAATATTATGTTCTTCCCCCCCTTCTTCTTACCAATATAGTCTATAAAATATGGCCCTGTCAATAACAGGAACACTGTACTTGCACTGCAAGTATGAACCAAGACATGTTTAAACCTAAATTGAAACTAATATAGCAGTATCATTTGTTTACTTCATACTAATGCTTTTTGGTTTAGTTACTTTCTACCAGTGCACAACTGATAATAGTATCAGTTAAAATTTAAAGTTTTACTTCATATATTTTCAGCCAAAAAATGTCAACATGGTTAAATGATATCCTTTCATAAAGATGATAGAACATTGTGAGCACTGTGTCCCTTTAAGTGTCCTGTCTGTATCTTCTTATTGGTTCTATAATGCTTCTTATGCTATGGGTCCGATTTATCAATGTCTGGCGGACATGATCCGCTGTAGCAGTGTGCAGTCTTTTTATATGTACACAAACTCACAGGGTATACGTATACTAGTCTGTGATTGGCTGGTGTCTGTCACATGATACAGGGGGGCTGGGAAAATGGGAGAAAAAATAAATTTGTCAGAAAAAAAACTGTTTATTTGAAATTCAGAGTAGGCGTTATTGCCTTGTCTTTTTATTATGCACTTGTTGATTGTGCAATTCTACTGTATTGAGTGGTGCTTTAAAATCTTTATTAAAGGGACAGTCAACGCCAGAATTGTTGTTGTTTAAAAAGAAAGATAATCCCTTTATTACCCATTCCCCAGTTTTGCATAACCAACAGAGTTATAATAATACACATTTTACCTCTGTAATTATCTTGTATCTAAGCCTCTGCTGACTGCCCCCTTATTTCAGTTCTTTTGACAGACATGCAGTTTAGCCAATCAGTGCTGACTCCTAGGTCACTTTACGTGCATGAGCTCAATGTTATCTATATGAAACATGTGAACTAATGCCCTCTAGTAGTCAAAATGTATTCATATTAGAGGCAGTCTTCAAGGTCTAAGAAATTAGCATATGAACCTCCTAGGTTTAGCTTTCAACTAAGAATACCAAGAGAACAAAGCAAAATTGGTGATAAAAGTAAATTGGGAAGTTGTTTAAAATTGCATGCCCTAAAGAAAGGAAAAAAAAACATAATTTATGCTTACCTGATAAATTTATTTCTCTTGTAGTGTATCCAGTCCACGGATCATCCATTACTTATGGGATATTAACTCCTCCCCAACAGGAAGTGCAAGAGGATTCACCCAGCAGAGCTGCTATATAGCTCCTCCCCTAACTGCCATTACCAGTCATTCGACCGAAAACATGCAGAGAAAGGAAAACCATAGGGTGCAGTGGTGACTGTAGTTTAATGGAAAAATTACCTGCCTTAAAGTGACAGGGCGGGCCGTGGACTGGATACACTACAAGAGAAATAAATTTATCAGGTAAGCATAAATTATGTTTTCTCTTGTTAAGTGTATCCAGTCCACGGATCATCCATTACTTATGGGATACCAATACCAAAGCTAAAGTACACGGATGACGGGAGGGACAGGCAGGCTCTTTATACGGAAGGAACCACTGCCTGAAGAACCTTCAATTTGTAAAATTTGGAAAAAGTATGAAGAGAAGACCAAGTTGCAGCCTTGCAAATCTGTTCAACAGAAGCCTCATTCTTAAAGGCCCAAGTGGAAGCCACAGCTCTAGTAGAATGTGCTGTAATTCTTTCAGGAGGCTGCTGTCCAGCAGTCTCATAGGCTAACCGTATTATGCTACGAAGCCAAAAGGAGAGAGAGGTAGCCGAAGCTTTTTGACCTCTCCTCTGACCAGAATAAACGACAAACAGGGAAGACGTTTGTCGAAAATCCTTAGTTGTCTGTAGATAAAATTTCAGGGCACGGACTACATCTAGATTGTGTAGCAGACGTTCCTTTTTCGAAGAAGGATTAGGACACAAAGATGGAACCACAATCTCTTGATTGATATTCCTGTTAGTGATCACCTTAGGTAGGAACCCAGGTTTAGTACGCAGAACTACCTTGTCTGAATGAAAAAATCAGATAAGGAGAATCACAATGTAAGGCAGATAACTCAGAGACTCTTCGAGCCGAGGAAATCGCCATTAAAAACAGAACTTTCCAAGATAACAACTTGATATCAATGGAATGAAGGGGTTCAAACGGAACCCCCTGTAAAACATTAAGAACTAAGTTCAAACTCCATGGTGGAGCAACAGTTTTAAACACAGGCTTGATCCTAGCTAAAGCCTGACAAAAAGCTTGAACGTCCGGAACTTCTGACAGACGTTTGTGTAAAAGAATGGACAGAGCTGAAATCTGTCCCTTTAAGGAACTAGCGGATAAACCCTTTTCTAAACCTTCTTGTAGAAAAGACAATATCCTCGGAATCCTAACCTTACTCCATGAGTAACTCTTGGATTCGCACCAATATAAGTATTTGCGCCATATCTTATGGTAAATCTTTCTGGTAACAGGCTTCCTAGTCTGTATTTAAGGTATCAATAACTGACTCAGAAAAACCACGTTTTGATAAAATCAAGCGTTCAATTTCCAAGCAGTCAGCTTCAGAGAAATTAGATTTTGATGTTTGAAGGGACCCTGGATCAGAAGGTCCTGTTTCAGAGGTAGCGACCAAGGTGGACAGGATGACATGTCCACTAGATCTGCATACCAAGTCCTGCGTGGCCATGCAGGCGCTATTAGAATCACTGATGCTCTCTCCTGTTTGATTCTGGCAATCAATCGAGGAAGCATCGGGAAGGGTGGAAACACATAAGCCATCCCGAAGGTCCAAGGTGCTGTCAAAGCATCTATCAGAACCGCTCCCGGATCCCTGGATCTGGACCCGTAACGAGGAAGCTTGGCGTTCTGTCGAGACGCCATGAGATCTATCTCTGGTTTGCCCCAACGTCGAAGTATTTGGGCAAAGACCTCCGGATGAAGTTCCCACTCCCCCGGATGAAAAGTCTGACGACTTAAGAAATCCGCCTCCCAGTTCTCCACTCCCGGGATGTGGATTGCTGACAGGTGGCAAGAGTGAGACTCTGCCCAGCGAATTATTTTTGATACTTCCATCATTGCTAGGGAGCTTCTTGTCCCTCCCTGATGGTTGATGTAAGCTACAGTCGTGATGTTGTCCGACTGAAACCTGATGAACCCCCGAGTTGTTAACTGGGGCCAAGCCAGGAGGGCATTGAGAACTGCTCTCAATTCCAGAATGTTTATTGGTAGGAGACTCTCCTCCTGATTCCATTGTCCCTGAGCCTTCAGAGAATTCCAGACAGCGCCCCAACCTAGTAGGCTGGCGTCTGTTGTTAGAATTGTCCAGTCCGGCCTGCTGAATGGCATCCCCCTGGACAGATGTGGCCGAGAAAGCCACCATAGAAGAGAATTTCTGGTCTCTTGATCCAGATTCAGAGTAGGGGACAAGTCTGAGTAATCCCCATTCCACTGACTTAGCATGCACAATTGCAGCGGTCTGAGATGTAGGCGTGCAAAGGGTACTATGTCCATTGCTGCTACCATTAAGCCGAACACCTCCATGCATTGAGCTACTGACGGGTGTTGAATGGAATGAAGGACACGGCATGCATTTTGAAGCTTTGTTAACCTGTCTTCTGTCAGGTAAATCTTCATTTCTACAGAATCTATAAGAGTCCCCAAGAAGGGAACTCTTGTGAGTGGAAAGAGAGAACTCTTCTTTTCGTTCACCTTCCATCCATGCGACCTTAGAAATGCCAGTACTAACTCTGTATGAGACTTGGCAGTTTGAAAGCTTGAAGCTTGTATCAGAATGTCGTCTAGGTACGGAGCTACCTCAATTCCTCGCGGTCTTAGTACCGCCAGAAGAGCACCCAGAACCTTTGTGAAGATTCTCGGAGCCGTAGCCAATCCGAATGGAAGAGCTACAAACTGGTAATGCCTGTCTAGAAAGGCAAACCTTAGATACCGGTAAAGATCTTTGTGAATCGGTATGTGAAGGTAAGCATCCTTTAAATCCACTGTGGTCATGTACTGACCCTTTTGGATCATGGGTAAAATTGTCCGAATAGTTTCCATTTTGAACGATGGAACTCTTAGGAATTTGTTTAGGATCTTTAAATCCAAGATTGGCCTGAAAGTTCCCTCTTTTTTGGGAACCACAAACAGATTTGAGTAAAACCCTTGTCCTTGTTCCGACCGCGGAACCGGATGGATCACTCCCATTAATAAAAGATCTTGTACGCAGCGTAGAAACGCCTCTTTCTTTATTTGGTTTGTTGACAACCTTGACAGATGAAATCTCCCTCTTGGGGGAGAGAATTTGAAGTCTAGAAGGTATCCCTGAGATATGATCTCTAACGCCCAGGGATCCTGGACATCTCTTGCCCAAGCCTGGGCGAAGAGAGAAAGTCTGCCCCCCACTAGATCCGTTCCCGGATCGGGGGCCCTCGATTCATGCTGTCTTAGGGGCAGCAGCAGGTTTCCTGGCCTGCTTGCCCTTGTTCCAGGACTGGTTAGGTCTCCAGCCTTGTCTGTAGCGAGCAACAGCTCCTTCCTGTTTTGGTGCAGAGTAAGTTGATGCTGCTCCTGCTTTGAAATTACGAAAGGAACGAAAATTAGACTGTCTAGCCTTAGGTTTGGCTCTGTCTTGAGACAGGGCATGGCCTTTACCTCCTGTAATGTCAGCGATAATTTCTTTCAACCCGGGCCCGAATAAGGTCTGCCCTTTGAAAGGTATATTAAGCAATTTAGATTTAGAAGTAACGTCAGCTGACCAGGATTTTAGCCACAGTGCTCTGCGTGCCTGAATGGCGAATCCGGAATTCTTAGCCGTAAGTTTAGTTAAATGTACTACGGCATCTGAAATAAATGAGTTAGCTAACTTAAGGGCTTTAAGCTTGTGTGTAATCTCATCTAATGGAGCTGATTCAAGTGTCTCTTCCAGAGACTCAAACCAAAATGCTGCTGCAGCCGTGACAGGCGCAATGCATGCAAGAGGTTGCAATATAAAACCTTGTTGAACAAACATTTTCTTAAGGTAACCCTCTAACTTTTTATCCATTGGATCTGAAAAGGCACAGCTATCCTCCACCGGGATAGTGGTACGCTTAGCTAAAGTAGAAACTGCTCCCTCCACCTTAGGGACCGTTTGCCATAAGTCCCGTGTGGTGGCGTCTATTGGAAACATCTTTCTAAATATCGGAGGGGGTGAGAACGGCACACCGGGTCTATCCCACTCCTTAGTAACAATTTCAGTAAGTCTCTTAGGTATAGGAAAAACGTCAGTACTCGCCGGTACCGCAAAATATTTATCCAACCTACACATTTTCTCTGGTATTGCAACTGTGTTACAATCATTCAGAGCCGCTAACACCTCCCCTAGTAATACACGGAGGTTTTCCAGCTTAAATTTAAAATTTGAAATATCTGAATCCAGTTTGTTTGGATCAGAACCGTCACCCGCAGAATGAAGCTCTCCGTCCTCATGTTCTGCAAATTGTGACGCAGTGTCTGACATGGCCCTAATATTATCAGCGCACTCTGTTCTCACCCCAGAGTGATCACGCTTACCTCTTAGTTCTGGTAATTTAGCCAAAACTTCAGTCATAACAGTAGCCATATCCTGTAATGTGATTTGTAATGGCCGCCCAGATGTACTCAGCGCTACAATATCACGCACCTCCCGAGCGGGAGATGCAGGTACTGACACGTGAGGCGAGTTAGTCCGCATAACTCTCCCCTCGTTGTTTGGTGAAATGTGTTCAATTTGTACAGATTGACTTTTATTAAAGTAGCATCAATGCAGTTAGTACATAAATTTCTATTGGGCTCCACTTTGGCTTTAGCACATATAGCACAGATATCTTCCTCTGAATCAGACATGTTTAACACACTAGCAAATAAACTAGCAACTTGGAAATACTTTTCAAGTAATTTACTATAATATGAAAACGTACTGTGCCTATAAGAAGCACAGAAAAAGTTATGACAGTTGAAAATTAATAAACTGAAAAGTTATAGCATCAAATCTTTGTAAAAAACACAATTTTAGCAAAGGATTGCTCCCATTAGCAAAGGATAACTAACCCTGATAGCTAACAGTGAGAGAGATCAGTAAACTGTCATAAATTAAATAAAACGACTGCCAAGTGGAAAAAAATAGTGCCCAAAACATTTTTTCACCCAGTACCTCAGAAAATTAAACGATTTTACATGCCAGCAAAAAACGTTTAACATTAATAAATTGAGTGTTATTAAAAAGCCTGTTGCTAGTCCCTGCAAATTAGGCTAAAGTTTTATGCATACAGTATAATTCCAGTGAAGTGCCATTCCCCAGAATACTGAAGTGTAAAATATACATACATGACAGCCTGATACCAGTTGCTGCTACTGCATTTAAGGCTGAGTTTACATTATATCGGTATGGCAGAATTTTCTCATCAATTCCATTGTCAGAAAATAATAAGCTGCTACATACCTCTTTGCAGATTAATCTGCCCGCTGTCCCCTGATCTGAAGTTTACCTCTCCTCAGATGGCCGAGAAACAGCAATATGATCTTAACTACTCCGGCTAAAATCATAGAAAAACTCAGGTAGATTCTTCTTCAAATTCTACCAGAGAAGGAATAACACACTCCGGTGCTATTATAAAATAACAAACTTTTGATTGAAGGTATGAAACTAAGTATAATCACCACAGTCCTCTCACACATCCTATCTATTCGTTGGGTGCAAGAGAATGACTGGGAATGGCAGTTAGGGGAGGAGCTATATAGCAGCTCTGCTGGGTGAATCCTCTTGCACTTCCTGTTGGGGAGGAGTTAATATCCCATAAGTAATGGATGATCCGTGGACTGGATACACTTAACAAGAGAAAGAAAAGATATATAAAAAGGTGTTTAGTGTTCAAAAGGTGCAGAGAAAATTAAACACTGTGCTTTGTTGGTAAAATAACACTTTTTGCTAAAAATGCCTAATTATTAATTATTATCCTTACCTTAATAGATGCAAATATTAATCATTTGGTGTAATACTGATATCAGTTTTGTATTTTGGGTAGCTGAGGTTCATTCTTAATCCCTCTTGCAGGAAATAGGAAAACTGCTGTCTGGCATCTACACATGGTTTTGTCATTCTTTTATGGTTGTTTGAGGGAATTAACCCCTTCCAAGCATGTATTAAATTAAACTGAAAGAAGGTTTTGAGACCCAAATTCTGATGAACAGAGCACTAACATGTTTAATGTTATACTTTTACTTTTTTCCAACTAATCAAAATATTCTTATCTATTGGAAAAAAGTATAAAGACACTTCCTTGATTCAATTATTGTTAGGACAAACTGACTTATTTATAGTGGCTTTAGACTGTCAGGGTACTCTACACTTTCTATATCTACCTGCTACACAATATATTTTTACTCATTGCATGAGATGAGGCTGCACAAGTCTAAGTATAATCAGTAAATCGTTTTTATCTGTGGTATATATAAAGCTGTACTTTGTTTTAACTTGGGTACATAGAAGTAAAATATACCAATTAACTGGAAGCCTATAATAAAATATAGCTACTCTACTGATTGGTAGATAAGTAGCACATAGACTGTACACTATTAGATATATAATTGATTAGACAAAAAAGAAGTGAGAAGAAAGGATGTAAAGTAGTAACTGACCCTTTTCTCTTTCTTCCTTAGACAAATTTATCTAAACTAAAGGAAAGAATAGCAGAGATAAATTAAAAACTGAAGGGATATTATTCTTTCTAGGATTATAAGGATGAGCTAGCAATTGACATAAAGACAGGATATATCTAGTTTGGGATAGAATACACCTAGGTACTAATCTTGGTACCAAGTGGAAACTTAATATTGAGCAATTGGACAAGACTTTTTAAAGTCCATAAAATAATAGATTTTAGCAAGTAATTCCTATCTCAAGATCACCTACTAACCTTATTTTTATAACCAAAAACACTAAATCACCCCTTTTTTTTTTTTTTTTCTTTTTCTTCTTCCTTTCCTCACCAATCACTTCACACCCCACTAACCCTCACATATATCACTTCCCCCCCCCCATTTTTTCCCTCCCTTGCATCCCAGGGGGGACTCTGCCCCCTCTCCTCCAATTTCTTTTTTTTCACATCACTAATCTATGGATACATTTTTGCACAGACACACTAAAACTCCCTCACCAGCCATGGCGGCAAAGCACAGAGATAGGAAAAATAAAGGTGTTTCAGAAACTCAGATGGACACTCATTCAGTTCGCTCTAATCTTACCTATGATAAAGAAGTACCAGACATGCAAATATTAATAACTAATATAACAGAGGCTCTTGCTCCAAGATTTGATTCTATGCAAGCTGAAATCAAACAAGATATTCTTTCCTTAACCAATGAAGTCAGGCAATTCTCAAATAGGCTTGAAGAAGTCGAACAAAGAGTGTCAGACTTGGAAGATAATAGCACGACACATAGCTCTAAGTTAAAAGACATAGACACAATTCTATCTAAAATGCAAATTAAAATCGAGGACCTAGAGAACAGGTCTAGGAGGAATAACGTAAGAATAATCGGGGTCCCAGAGGGGAAACAGTACGAGGACCTGGGAAAATTCATATCTACAACTTTAGTGCAATTATTAGGCCTGCCTTCATCTTATCCCCCAATAATAGTGGAAAGGGCCCATAGGCTGGGGCGACAGACAGTGGGGGGTAAAGGAAATGTAAGACCAAGACCAGTTATAGCAAAGTTATTGAATTTCCAGGATAAAATTACATTATTCCAGTACTATCGGAAAAACCAACCCATTGTATTAGGGACAACTAACATATATCTATTCCAAGATTTCTCCGCAGAAACAGCAGGGAAAAGAAAAGAGCTATCCCCAATCTGCACAAAACTTATCCATTCGGGATATCGTGCAACGATAATTTACCCGGCTAAGTTAAAGATCATAGTCAATGATGAAGCTCATTTCTTTGAATCTGCCAAAGAAGCAGAAAAATTTGTAGATAAGCTAGGGAATCAAGATAATAGGTGATAGAAGGTAAAATAGCCTTACATTTTGAATTTTATCGGTTGATATAGGTTACAAGGTTCAAGGGCCAACAAGGGGCCATGCGGGGCCCCCGGGGAATCTTCCGCAACAGGGGGGTGTTGTTTGCTTGTTATGGTTTATCCTTCCTCAGTTACGCTATGTTTTTGGGTTAGTTGGTCTCCCTTCAGGGGGGCATTGTGTTTATCTTTATTTTATTTTTATTTATTTATTTTTTTTTTTTTTATTTATTTTTTTTGTTTCTGTTGGTTTGTTGGCCTGGATGGGTGAGGAATGAGCAGAGTGGATAAATGTAAAATAACCTCTTGGAATATTGGAGGTCTTACCTCCCCCATTAAGCGAAAGTCAATTTTAGCACATCTACGAAAAATTGATACCCACATAGCTCTATTGCAAGAAACTCATTTAAATTTAGAAGAAGTGCTGAAACTGAAGTCTTCTTGGGTAAAAGAGGTAGTTGCTGCCACAGGCATAGAAAGGAAGAGAGGAGTGGCAATTCTGTTAGGAAAAATATTAATTATGAAATTCTTCATAGTATTCTAGACCCAGAAGGGAGATATGTAATTCTAAAACTAAAAATAGAGGGAACTTTATATACACTTTGCAATCTATATGCACCCAATGTGTTTGACCCAATATTCTGGGATAATCTGCAGGCAAAAATTCTCACTGAATCAGTAGGATTTCTAATTTTAGGCGGGGACTTTAACATGGCTCCACATTATCCATTAGACAGGTTAAGACAGAAGCCAATGGCAGGGAAGAACAAGCGAGATAATCTGGAAACCAAAATGTTTAAGAAAATGTTTCAAAATCTATTAATAAGGGATATATGGAGATTGCAGAATCCAGAGGTAAGAGACTATACCTGTTTATCCAGAGCTCATAAAACTCTATCTAGGATAGACTTATTTCTTATCGACGAAAGACTTTGTAAAATGCAAATTAAAGCTAAAATCTTCCCTATCAACATATCAGATCATAGTCCTGTTACAATAGAAATTTTATATAAAAACTCCAAATCAGGATCTTCTCGCTTCTTCTTTCCTGTATGGTTGGTAAATGACTTAAAATTTAAAATTTGGCTGAAAGAGAAATTTCAAGAATACACGGAGATAAACAAAGACTACGTCGATCGTCCGAATATCTTCTGGGAGGCCGCAAAGGCAGTTCTCAGAGGAGAAATCATTTCATATAGTGCTAATAGACTTAAAACACTAAAGATGAGAGAGACAGAAGTGACAAAATCAGTAATTAACTCATATAATAATTATTTACTTAATAATTCTCAAGAAAACTGGATTAAGTATAATAGATCAAAAAGTGAAAGAGATACATTCCAAATTTATAAAGAGACGCAGAAGGAGTTAAAGCTTCAGGCAAGACTCTACCGACACGGGAATAAAGCCGGAAAACTATTGGCTAACTTGATGAGAAGGGAAAGAAGATCCCCATTAATAGATAAACTCCATCATAAAGAGAAAATCCATATAAATACGGAAGATATCTCTAATATTTTCTCAGACTATTTTAGAAAGATCTACTCCTTGAAAAACTCAGACAAGGTCAAATCTGAAGAATTCTGGAGTAAAATCACTCATCCGACACTTAATAGTGAAAAGATGACAATAGTAAACTCTCCAATATCTGAGGAAGAAATCTTAAAAGTTATCCAAGATCTCCCATTAAGTAAAGCATCAGGGCTGGACGCACTGCCCAACGAATTTTACAAAATTCTCACGCCATTGATAGCTCCACCCCTGAGTAAGCTTTTTAATCACATCTATACAGAAGGGAATGCAGTCTCTCCTCAATTCTGTGCCTCCTATACAACTTTGATCTTGAAGCCCGGGAAGGATCCTAACAATAAAGAGTCCTATAGGCCCATAGCACTATTGAATGCTGACTACAAAATTCTGACCTCTATTATAGCTAAAAGATTGCAGTTGGTACTCCCTGAAATAATCCATAAAGATCAAGCAGGGTTTCTGCAGAAACGGAACTCATCAGCAAAAGTCAGAGAAGTTTTAGTTACAATAGACTATTTTAAGCTCGCAGAGAAGGTGGGATTGGCGAGAGAGGGGGATCCCGCAGATTTAGCAATTGTCTCTATTGATGCTGAGAAAGCGTTTGATTCAATTCATCATGATCATCTGGTCACGTCTCTAGTTAAATTTGGTCTTAAGGGAAACTTTCTTAAATTTGTTGAGAACATATATAATAAGTCACATACAAAGATAATTGTTAATAATATTCTATCTCTCGAGATACCACTTGAAAGAGAGACACGTCAGGGGTGCCCCCTCTCTCCTCTTCTCTTCGATATTTCAATTGAACCTCTGGCAATAATGATAAGGGATCAAATGGAAGGTATAAAAATAGGTAAAACAGAGCTCAAAATTGCGTTGTACGCTGATGATATTCTTCTATACATTTCCAATACACAAAACAATATACCTATAATTATGTCAATTATAGAACAATTTGGATCCTTCTCGGGCTACAGGATCAATGCGTCCAAGTCGGAGTTACTCTGGATCAGCAAGACCTCGGGTTCCCTTTTAGATATACCCTTCAGAGTCTCTGAAACTTTCAGATACTTAGGGATAATAATATCACCTAATATAGATCAATGTTATGATCTTAATATAATACCAGTGATGAACAAGATCAGGGATAGTATGAAAGTATGGCAGAACCTTCCACTTTCAATCTCAGGGCGTATTGCTGCATTCAAAATGATACTTCTCCCGAAATTATTATATATTTTGCAGAATACCTCAGTAATGCTTAAACGGAAGGATGTTGGTAAAATTAACAGCATGATAAGAAACTTTATATGGCAGAACAAAAAGCCCAGAATATCGCTACTGAAACTATCGTTACCTAGAAAGTATGGGGGATTGGCACTGCCAGACATACAATTATATAACCTGGCTTTTCTTGCTCGAATAGTGGTCTACTGGATTTTAAATAAAGATTATACAATAAACAATGAACTGGAAAAAAGTGTAAGCTCTCCCTTTCTTCCTTTAGCTTTAATACATTGTAATATCAAATTAATTCCCCAAGAAATCAAAAGACTCAAAACGATAATGTATTCTTTACAAGCATGGTGGAAGATCTGTAAGATATTATCCATCAAAAGCAGCATTTCTGACTATATGCCAATTAAAGGAAACCCTAAATTTCAAGCGGGACTACAATCGGTTTCTTTTCAGAACTGGCACACCTTAGGCTTGTATAATATTTCTCAGATGATAGATAAGAATAGACTTTGCAATAAAACGTTTGAGAACTTGAAACGAGAATTTAACCTTTGTAATAAAGAATTCTTTGCATATTTACAAATAAGGCATTTTATCTCCAAGATGGTAAATGAATCGGGCTGGAATTGGTCCCTGGGAAAGTTGGAGAACTGGCTTGTGTTAGCAAGGAACGGATTTATGTCAATTTCCCCATGTTATCAATTCTTAATTTCTAACAAAGGGGAAAAGAATTTAGGAAACTTATCAACCGCATGGAATTTAATAATACCTCAAGAGGATATAAATGTAAGTAAAATTCATGCTTCCATTTCAAAAGTCTTACAAATTACCTTATCAGCTACATGGAGAGAGACTCATATAAAGTTATTATATAGGACCTACTATACCCCGAAGAAGGGGTCTAGATATGGGAACATTAATTTCTGTAAATGTCCAAAATGTTCATTTTTATCAGCAGATCTCATTCATATGATCTGGGAATGTCCCAGAATCAAATGCTTTTGGCTTAAGATTGAATACTGGATCAATCAAATATTAAAAATTTCCCCTTTAAAATTAAAAGTGGCTGATGTAATTTTTCTATGGGACGCGACTAAAAATCTGCGGATGTATAATAAAATAGTGAATATGATTATCTTAGCGGCAAGGTACTTGATTTTTAAGAAATGGAAAGGAAGTAGGAACCCTAGTATAAATGAGCTTAAAAACTGTCTAAAAAAACAATGTATACTAGAGCAAAAAGATACCAATATGGAAAAGGAAACGGATATCGAAGGTTTCTTTAAAAAAATGGTCAGTACTTATTAAAACGCTGTCACCAAATGAGATAGTATATATGATTTACCCTTTCAGAAATTCAGAGCTAGTTTTGCTGGGGGTTTGGTAATCCGCTCTGCTCAAGCCTCAAACTGGTGGGTCAAGATTCCTTCCTTCTCCCCCTTTTTTTTTTTTTTCTCTTTTTTGTTGTTGTTTGTATGTGTTTTGTTTTTTAATTTTTATTTTTTCTTGTTTGTTTTTTTTGTTTTGTTTTTTTGTTACTGTACGGTTATTTTTTCTTAAAATTTTTCAGATTACTGTATAGTAAAAGGTCTAATTTGTTGTAATGTTGAGAGAATGGAATAAAAAAGGAAAGAAAAGACTCCAGCAGAGAATATAATTTATTTTGGAATCTGTGTCTTGGTGTTGTTCTGTGGGATACTGACGGCTTTTTTGTTTTTCTTGTGTTGTCTACATTGGTTGTAATGTGTGGCATCGGGCCCTGCGTGGCACGGGATTTGTAATTTGATTTCTTTTTTTCTCAATGTAATGCTGGATTTGAATGGGAGTTTAAAAAATTGCATGCCCTATTTAAATCATGAAAGTTTTTTTTTTTTTTGGACTTGACTGTCCCTTTAAATATGAATAGTGCATAAATATGTTTTATCATGTTTTAATCTACTTAATGGCAAAGGGATATAATGCACTTATATGTCTTATATGTGCACATATATAAGTATATATATATATATATATATATATATATAAATAATCCAAAGGAGGCACTCGCCATGATACAATCAAGTGTTTAATATAGAGTAAACATTTTCGGGGTATAATCCCTGTCCTCAGACTCCTGAAAAAAAATCAATGACTGTTTGATTTTATTTTTTTCAGGAGTCTGAGAACGGGGATTATACCCCGAAAACGTTCACTCTATATTAAACACTTGATTGTATCACGGCGAGTGCCTCCTTTGGATTATTTCTACAGATACGTCTGAGTGCACCCCGGCATTATTTTCAACTTAGAGAGTGCTGGTATCTTTGATATACATATATATATATATATATATATATATATATACACACACACAAATACGTCTTTAGCAATGTATATGTATGTGTCTCAATGTTAAAGCCATTTGCCTGCCTTTTTTTTTCTAACACCCAAGATCTCCAATCTTTGAGCCCTTATAACTATTTTTTGCAATATTTTTTTTTACAAATATTTTATTAGACAGTGTTAATATGAGTGTAACTGTACTTTGTAATGTATTTTTGGAGTGTTTTGTGCAACTTTTTGTTTTGTAAAACCAATTAACCACAGCTCATGAGATCGTGGTAAGGATTAAAGCGTAAAGGGCGATTGCGCTAGAGCAATCTCGATTTTGCTCCACTTGTAATATCAGCAAAATGAAAATGGCTTGCAAAAACCCAATTGCGCTAGCACAAAACAGTTTGCGCCTAACTTGTAATGTAGTCCATTGTGCATTCATTTATAGTGATTTAGCTATTGGGAAACATGGCCCTTTAATCTATTTAAGAGTTAAAAACATTTGAAAAACTGAATGTAACACAGAATTCCTTAGTGAACTATGACTGCACTTCACCTACTGTTATTAAAGGGACAGTCAACACCAGAATTTTTGTTGTTTAAAAAGATAGATAATCCCTTTATTACCCATTCCCCAGTTTTGCAAAACCAACACTGTTAAATTAATACACTTTTTACCTCTGTGACTAACTTGTATCTAAGCATCTTCTGACTGCTCCTAATCACATGACTTTTAGTTATTATCTATTTAGCCAATTAGTGCAGTGTCTGCCACTAGCCACAAGCGTGATCACAATGCTATCTATATGGCCTACATGAGCTTGCTCTCCCCTGCTGTGAAAAGTAAATAAAATAGAGGCGGACTTCAAGGGCTTAGAAATTATTATATGAGCCTTCCTAGGTTTGCTTTCAACTAGAATACCAAGAGAACAAAGCAAAATTGTTGATAAAAGTAAATTGGAAAGTTGTTTAAAATTACATGCCCTATTTGAAAAATGAAAGTTTTTTTTTACTTGACTGTCCCTTTAAGGGAATATTATAATTTGCTACTGAATAAGTGACCTTATTTACCTTTTATCCATTCTATTGTGTTAGAATAAGAACACGTTTCCTGCTTTTATTTTCCAGACTTCAATAAAAATACAAGCAGAGAGCTGGTTATCACAAAGTCCATTTATCTGGCCCCTAATCTATTAATGGTAAAAAGCTTATCACAGATTGTATCTCCAAAATCCCCATTAACGTCCACAGAGATTTCTAAAGTTAAAGTCTCTAACGCTAAGCTTGTCCCTGACAATTTAATAAAGGCCTCTCTCTGCTTACAATCCACAATACATTCTATTTGAAAGTATTATCAGGAACTGAGAATTTCAGACACTTTGATAAAACATTCTCATCTTATAGCAGTAAACGATGAGAGAATTTCCCATGAGTTAAATGACTCTTTTTAATAAATCAAGTCTCATTTCATTTATTGTTATATTGACATATTAACCAGCAGGCTAGAATTAGAGAGTTTAGGAATACAAGATGAAAAAGATTCTGTTTTAAACAAGAGGCATAATTTAATGTAGCAACAGAATTACCTGAGTTCCAAGCTGGAGCCAGTAGTGAAGGAAAAGAGTAGGTTTCCATTATCAGGAACACTGTAGAATTATCCATAGACAAACCAAGGGTCAAAACAGAGGTACAGTTCAGAACCAGATGTATAAGCAGAAGTATGAGACGGATAGGTAGGGGCAGATGTATCAGTCCAATAAATGTGTATCTCAATAGAGGGGCAAAACAGGTAGCGTGATCCAAAACACTGGCGAGATCAGGGTCCAGGGAACAGGTCAGGAACAGGTATGCTTTGTTCTCCATAAAACAATAACCAAACACTGAAAAGGAGTCTATGAGGATATTTTAACCTCTCCCACTCAGTCTTGGTGCCAAAGACAAGGTGATTTGCACAGAAAAGGGTATAAAGATGTGCTAACCAGTGCACATTACCTTGATAGCAGTTCAAGACACAGAACAAAGGCATCCACAGAGCCGGCCACTCTATCCCGATACTACTTAGCATTGCCCATGCAGAAGAGAAGCCCCAGTTCAGCAGTGCTCCTTGCCCCTATGGAGCTCCAAACAGCACAGCGATTTGCGTGTTGACACAGCCTAAGGCTCCCACATGAGCACACAGCAACAAAGCAGCGGTAAGCACATTGCTGCAATTAAACACTTTACACATATGTAGTGGTGGTGCTTGCGCACTTGGCTATAGGTCAGGGATTCTCATGAGGGGTTCCAAGTATGGCTCACTCCCTTGAACATTCAAAAATAAAGTCCTACTGAGTTTAGAAAGGAATCAAAATCTGTGCATATTTATGGAGTCAATAGAATAAATGTTTAATCTAATTCATTATGTGTTAGGTGTCTCACCAGGGGGGTAAGTGTCAGGTCAGGCCGAAGCCACGGGGCCAGTGTACCACCTGAGGCATATGTAGATTATCTGATAAGGGCCCCTTAGAATGACTCAGACCACGCAGCATTATGATCGAAAGCCAATTCTGTTTATTGCACAGTGCAAGCCTTTCTTATAACAGCATACAGGGTTAAGGGGATGACACGTTAGGACCGCGTCATCTTACACAGTTATACAGAGCAAAATACAAGGTAAAGCTGGAACATGAGTTTCTCATAACAATAATTACATAGTCATAATAGGCTAACATCTGCGGAGACAGCAAGGTTTCTGATCTTATTCTGGGCGTAGGGCCAGGGTACATTGACAAGGCCGAACAGCTAAGGAAACTATCATAACATGCACATAGTTCTCACTACATAATAAACCAGTATAATAAAGTTTAATCATTACAAAATGGCTACTAGGAACAAGATGGCTGCGAGGAACAAGATGGCTGCCATCAGGTTCATATTACCCCTAACATTATGTCTATCTTCTAAATAAATATATATATATATATATATATATATATATATATATATATATATATATCCACTTAGTTGTTTATGCCCACTGACAGACAACCACCTTGGTGCAATATTGGAATACCATAGGAAAACAAAAACATGCACTCTCAGGATTTTCAATGCAAAAGGTCAAAATTTATTGACGTTTCGGGGTCAGTGACAACCCCTTCTTCAGAGCAAAGAATTGTGATCAAACAGCACATTTATAGTGTTCCTGGGAGTGCATGTTTTTGTTTACATATATATATATATATATATATATATATATATATATATATATATATATATATATATATATATATATATATATATATATATATATATATATATATATATATATAGTTTGAAACAAGAGTTTATACCACTTTATCTTACAACACCCCCTTGACTCATATAAAATAAAATGGCATGCATGAAATGTTGATACCACTAAAACAATGTAAGGTTTCAAGGAAGCCCAGATGTCACTAGAATCAAACTGAGCCCTCAAAGCATTCCTTTTACCCAGAAAACTACACTTCTAGGAAATGCCAACAAATCCAAACCTTCATTGCTAACTGAGACAAGAGAACATTCAGGAAATGACTCACAAAAAATATTAATAAAAATTAATATAAATTTTTAAAAATGAATAAACATACTGTTGAATATTCTAAATAGTTCATAGAATATATCTATATATTTTACATTAGTTTTATTAATAATTTATATACTTTTTAAATATTGTATATGTAATATTTCAATAACTTGCCTTAAGAATACTAAGTTTTCAAGTGCACTAACTGACCACATTATTGAGATTTAAAATGAGAAATGCGATGCGCAAAACGCATATTTTACATTCCTATGGTCTCCACATAGAAAATAATGTACTTGTTATTATTAAATATATATTTAAATATACAGTATATATATACAGTATATATATATATATATACACACAAACAAAAAGGTATTGGCGTACATCCATTTTCTAAAGCACAGCATATTTTTTGAACTGCTGCAAAAAAGATCAAGAGACAACTATTCTTTTTAAATAAAATTGGGATCTTAGTCACACAATATGGCCATATTCTGCTTAGCCAGTCACCTCACCAACTTACAAGGTGCCCCAAAATAGACTGGTCCTAACACTACAGTCCTTTCCCTCAGAGGGCTGAATCATTCCTGCTTTTACTCTTCATAATAGAATGAGACTCCCTGGCTTAATATTCACAACTATATTACACTGTCATGAGCACACCTGAGCTTGGGTGGGGTGCTTTAACCAATGGGAGCTGGTCAGTCTCCCTGATTATGTTTTAATACAAAATACAAAACTTGGTTTAGCACACCTTACAAAAGTTTATATACACATCTTTGGGAGTGCTGGCAATATGACCCATATCATGTGATACTGTTCATGTAAATACATATCTATACCTACTGTATATATCTAGAGGAATATATATGCAGATATAGGTATATACACACATATGTAGAAAAATGTGTTTAAGAATAAAAAGAATATTATTCTGTGAAGTACATTGGAATGTAAAATATGCACAGTAAATATATAGTAAAACTCATAAATACACATATATATATATATATATATATATATATATATATATATATATATATATATATATATATATATATACCAAGTGTGCAAATGGGTTTGCTCTTGCGCAGTTGTAATTTTGCAATCCATTTTGAAATTGCATCTTACGATTCAATCCTTTCCGCGACCTAAGAGCTGTGGTAAACTGTTTTCTGAAATTAAAAAGTGTCACAAAACACATGAAAAATATGTTGCAAAGTACAATTACAACCAAAAAATAAAAAAACAAATAACTAAACCAAGTAATTCAGCTTCAGCACCATGTGATAGTTCAGAAGCTACACATGATTCTTCAGCCAGAAGAATGGCACTGCTGCAAACTTTCAAAACACAACCAATAATCCATGAACAGAGTATAAGATCAACATCAACATCAGGATACTTACCTGAGGTGAGAATAAGTACCCCAGAATTCAGCATAAACAGGGGACTGGTGAGTACTAGTATATCATGTAATATACCAAGAAGACAATATTACTATTTATTTAAATCTAGTAACAGAATTCCATTTATTGTTTTTTGACTCCTGGTATACACTCTTATCATATTGTCATTTTGATGAATTCCCTCCATTTTACAATATGTTTATTGACTACTTTATCTTTAATGTTGTGGGGAATTTTAAGTGAATTCCTTTAAATTCTTCAATGTATGTGAATATCCTGAAAAGTTTTAATGACTTTAATGTTTTTCTTTAATTTTCCTTTCCCATATGGTATCTTGTTCAGTTTATTGTTATGTTATATTTATTTGTTAATGTATCAGTATTATGTAAATCCAACACACATATCGGTGGGAATGTTTAATAATTGTTGCTTTGTTATGAAAATTAATACAAACTATTAAATATTATAGTTAATTTTATTTATGCTGTATATCTACATTATTTGATTAGTAGGATAGTGCTCTAATCTCCAAACAATTGAGGACTCTTTTCCATGGAGCCGTAAACTACGAATCTGCCAACAGCTAAAAGTAGTTAACGGCTCCATTTTAGTACCAGGTTTCCACTGAAATATTTTGCACATTGTGCGCAGTCGCTCTTTTCGTGTAGGTGTAAGTTAATGTGTTAAAGCTTTAATCCGATGTTGGATTTCTTGAAAATCAAGTTAGTTGCTATGATAACCCGACCTTACACTATAAAATATACTTTAACGTCTGCGCTCCTTATCTGTGATTACCTCTAAAGAGAAACAAAATCAAAGAAACGCTTATTTATAATACATATTTTTTAACTATAAGCAAATACTATTTTTTATTATAATTATTTTTCCACTTTATCAATATATGTAGGGTTAGATTACAAGTAGAGCTCTAAATTATTGAGTACCCGGAAACGGACAAAATAGACCCCAATAATTGACCAGCCATTACAAGTGGCTGGCTATTGCAACTGCAAGCTCACGGTAGCAATTCGCTTTTTGAAAATTAACCAGAAATTAGATCTCTGGTTAATTTTCTAAAAGTGCTGTGGTGGGTTTTACTGTTGGGGGGTGTTTGTATTTTTTTTTTACAGGTAAAAGAGCTGATTGCTTTGGGGCAATGCCCCGCAAAAGGCCCTTTTAAGGGCCATTGGCAGTTTAGTTTAGGCTAGGGTTTTTTTTTTATTTTGGGTGTTTTTTTTTTATTTTGATAGGGCTATTAGATTAGGTGTAATTAGTTTAAATATTTGATCATTTCTTTTTTATTTTGTGTAATTTAGTGTTTGATTCTTTTGTAATTTAGTTAATTGTATTTAATAAATGTAATTTATTTAATTGTAGTGTAAGGCTAGGTGTTAGTGTAACTCAGGTTAGGTTTTATTTTACAGGTAAATTTGTATTTATTTTAGCTAGGTAGTTAGTAAATAGTTGTATTGTATTTAATAAATGTAATTTATTTAATTGTAGTGTAAGGCTAGGTGTTAGTGTAGTGTTAGTGTTAGTTGATAACTATTTACTAACTAGTCTACCTAGTTAAAATAAATACAAACTTATCTGTGAAATAAAAATAAAACCTAAGCTAGCTACAATATAAGTATTAGTTATATTGTAGCTAGCTAAGGGTTTATTTTACAGGTAAGTATTTAGTTTTAAATATGAATTATTTAGTTAATGATAGTAATTTTTATTTAGATTTATTTTAATTATATTAAAGTTAGTGGGTGTTAGGGTTAGACTTAGGGTTAGGGGTTAATAACTTTAGTATAGTGGCGGCAACATTGGGGGCGGAAGATTATGGGTTAATAAATGTAGGTATGCAGCGGCGATGTTAGGGGCTTCAGAATAGGGGTTAATAACTTTAGTATAGTGGCGGCGATGTTGGGGCGGAAGATTAGGGGTTAATAAATGTAGGTAGGTGGCGACGATGTTAGGGGCGGCAGATTAGGGGTTAATAACTTTAGTATAGTTGCGGAGACGTTGGGGGCGGAAGATTAGGGGTTAATAAATGTAGGTAGGTGGCGGCGATGTTAGCGGCGACTGATTAGTGGTTAATAACTTTAGTATAGTGGGGGCGACGTTGGGGGAGGAAGATTAGGGGTTAATAATGTAGGTCGGGGGCGGCGATGTTAGGGGTGGCAGATTAGGGGTTAATAACTTTAGTATAGTGGCGGCGACGTTGGGTGTGCGGAAGATTAGGGGCGGCAGATTAGGGGTTAACAAGTGTAGGTAGATGTCGGCGGTGTCGGGGGCGGCAGATTAGGGGTTAATAAATACAATGTAGGTGTCGGCGATGTCAGGGGCGGCAGATTAGGGGTGTTTGTTTCCCCATAGGAATCAATGGGGCTGCGTTATGGAGCTTTACGCTCCATTATTGCAGGTGTTAGGCTTTTTTTCAGCCGGCTCTCCCCATTGATGTCTAGGGGGAAATCGTGCACAAGCACGTAAAACCAGCTCACCGCAGCTCACCGCAGCGCTGGTATTGGAGTGCGGTATGGAGCTCAATTTTGCTTTATGCTGCAATATTGCCTGCTAACGCCAGGTTATTGCAAACCTGTAATACCAGTGCTGTAGGTAAGTGAGTGGTGACAATAACTTGCAAGTTAGTACCGAGCAGCTCTTACGGCAAAGCTCGTAATCTAGCCGATAGTTATTAAATCTTGGATATCCCAACATAAAAAACTTCATGTTCTAATTCTACATGGTATTCCTTATTATTAAAAAGCTGTATTTTTATTAATTTTTATACTAGACGATAAGCCTGCCCAGAGCGCAATCTATTTAAAACTACTGAAAAAAATAAATGAAATTATCAAAAATAAAAAAAATTAAACCTAATTTAATACCCCTTTAAAAATTACTCCCCCCTCCAAAAGAAAAGCACTCTTAATCTAACAATAAACTACCAATGGCCCTTAAAAGGGCCTTTTGTAGGGCATTGCCCTAAGTTAAACAGCTCTTTTATCTTAAAAATTATAAAGTACCCCCTAAAAGTAAACCCCCCACCCACACAAAATAAAAAAAAATAAGTCTAAAAAACCAAAGCTACCCATTGCCCCTAAAGGGGCATTTGTATGGATATTGCCCTTAAAAGGGCAATCAGCTATTTTGCTGCCCATTAAAAAACAAAAAAATCCCTAATCTAAAATAAAAAACACCCAAAAAAAACAACAAAACCGAAGTCTAACCCCGAAATAGGTACTCACAGTTCCTGAAGTCTGGCAGTGAAGGTCTTCTTCCAGGCCGCGACATCTTCATCCAGCGCGGGGACATCTTCTATCTTCATCCAGAGCGAAGGCGGCGCAGAGCGGAGTTGACTGCGGAGCAGGACCGGCGGTCGCGGAGCAGGACCGGCGGTCGCGGAGCAGGACCGGTGTAGGGGATCCTACATACTGAATATTGAATGCAAGGTACCCTATTTAGGTACCTTGCATTCCTATTGGCTGACATTTTGAAATCAGCCAATAGGATGAGAGCTACTGAAATCCTATTGGCTGAAGATATAAGATGTCCTCGCGCTGGATGAAGTTGGAGCCGCCTGGAAGAAGACCTTCATCGCTGGACTTCAGGAACTGTGAGTTTTTTTGGGTGTTTTTTTTTTTTAGATTAGGGATTTTTTTTTTTATTGGGCAGCAAAATAGCTGATTGCGCTTTTAAGGGAAATGCCCATACAAATGCCCATACAAATGCCCCTCTCTCTCTTTGGCTATCTCTCCTCTTTGGCTCTCTTTCCTTTTTGGCTCTCTCTCTCCCCCCTCTTTGGCTCTCTCTCAGCCCTCTTTGGCTCTCTCTCCCCCCTCTTTGGCTCTCTCCCCTCTTTTTCTCTCTCTCCTCTTTGTCTCTCTCTCCTCTTTGGCTCTCTTTCCTCTTTGGCTCTCTCTCTCCCCCCTCTTTGGCTCACCCCCCTTTGGCTCTCCCCCCCTTTGGCTCTCTCCCCCACTTGGCTCTCTCCCCCCCCTTTGGCTCTCTCCCCCCCCCTTTGGCTCTCTCCCCTCTTTGGCTCTCTCTCCCCCCTCTTTGGCTCTCTCCCCTCTTTTGCTCTCTCTCCTCTTTGGCTCTCTCTCCTCTTTGGCTCCCTTTCCTTTTTGGCTCTCTCGCTCCCCCCTCTTTGGCTCTCTCTCCCCCCCTCTTTGGCTCCTTCCCCTCTTTTGCTCTCTCTCTTCTTTGGCTCTCTCTCCTCTTTGGCTCTCTTTCTTCTTTGGCTCTCTCTCTCCCCCCTCTTTGGCTCACCCCCCCTTTGGCTCTCCCCCCCTTTGGCTCTCTCCCCCCCTTGGCTCTCTCCCCCCCCCCCTTTGGCTCTCTCCCCCCCTTTGGCTCTCTCCCCCCTTTGGCTCTCCCCCCCCTTTGGCTCTCTCCCCCCCTTTGGCTCCCCCCCCCCTTTTTGCTCTCTCTCCCCCCCTTTGGCTCTCCCCCCCGTTGGCCTCTCCCCCCCTTTGGCTCTCTCCCCCCCTTTTGGCTCTCCCCCCCCTTTGGCTCTCTCCCCCCCCCCTTTTGGCTTTCTCCTCCCCTTTGGCTCTCTCCCCCCCCTTTGGCTCTCTCCCCCCCCCTTTTGCTCCCCCCCCCTCTTTGGCTCTCTCCCCCCCTCTTTGGCTCTCTCCCCCCCCCTCTTTGGCTCTCCCCCCCCTCTTTGGCTCTCTCTCCCTCCTCTTTGACTCTCTCTCCCCCCTCTTTGGCTCTCTCCCCTCTTTTGCTCTCTCTCCTCTTTGGCTCTCTTTCCTCTTTAGCTCTCTCTCTCCCCCCTCTTTGGCTCTCTCCCCCTTTGGCTCTCTCCCCCCCTCTTTGACCCTTCTCCCCCCTCTCCTGCTCCCTCTCTGTCTCTGTCTTAATTGAAAGCCTTTGCCTCTCTGGTCACGCCCCCATCGTGGCAACCCGCCCAGCAACGCCCCTGGCCATGCCTGGCCACGCCCCTCATGATGCCCGGTCACACCCCCATCGCGACGCTCCCGTCGGTCACACTCCCTGACACTCCGCTTCAGCCTTGCTGAGTGCTGAGTGTCAGGATCTAAACGGCCAGGTATGTTTGTCACGTGCAGTCTCTACTGCGCATGACTGCATCTGACAAACATACTTGGCCATTTATTATATAGGATTGTCTTAAATTTAGCATTGTTTTGGGCTTAATCTTAAATAACCCCCTGTGCATGAACACAGTGTTATCTATATGGCCCACGTGTACTTTCTGTCTCTTTGTGTTGAAAAGAGATTTAAAAAGCATGTGATAAGAGGCAGCCCTCAAAGGCTTAGAAATTAGCATATGAGCCTACCTATGTTTAGTTTAAACTAAGAATACCAAGAGAAAAAAGTAAATTTGATGATAAAAGTAAATTGGAAAGTTGATTAAAATTAAAAGTCCTATCTGAATAATGAAAGTTTAATTTATACTAGACTGTCCCTTTAAGGGCTATTGGTAGTTTAGTATTAGTGGGGTTTTTTAGATTAGGGTTTTTTTTAGGTAAAAGAGCTGTTTAACTTAGGGCAATGCCCTACAAAAAGCCAGTTTAAATGCTATTGGTAGTTTAGTGTTAGATTAGGGTTTTTTTTATTTTGGGGGCTTTTTATAGGGTTATTAGTTTAGGTTTAAAAAAATTATTTTGGATAATTACGTTTTCTTTTCTGTCATTTTAATTTTTTTTATTTTTTTGTAATTTTAGTGGGGTTTTTTTGTAATGTTAGATTTTTTTTAATTTTTGTAATACTAGTTTTTTTTGTAATCTTAAATCTTGTAAAATAATTGGGGTTAATTTATGGGGTTTTAGGTTAGGGGGCTTAGTGATTAGATTGATTTTTTTGCGTTATGGGGGGTTGGCGGTTTAGGGGTTAATATTGTAATTATGTAGTTTGTGTTGTGGGGGTTTTGCGGTTTAAAGGTTAATGTTTTAATTTGCGGATTATGGGTTAATTACTTTATTATTTTGCGATGTGTGGGTTGGCGGTTTAGAGGTACATTTTATGTTAGGTGTTTGTTAATATTTCTTGCTGGCGGTTAGTATTTTTTGTTAATACTTTATGCTGGTGGTTAGGTGTTTTCTTGTGTTAATACTTTGTGCGGGTGGTTTTTTTTTTGTTAATACTTTGTGCAGGTGGTTAGGTTTTTTTTGTTAATACTTCGTGTCGGGGGTTAGTTTTTTTTTGTTAATACTTTGTGCAGGTGGTTAGGTATTTTTTATGTTAATACTTCGTGCGGGCGGTTAGGTTTTTTTTGTTAATACTTTGTGCGGGCGGTTAGGTGTTTTTTTGTCAATACTTCGTGCAGGTGTTTGTTTTTTTGTTAATATTTCATGCAAGCGGTTAGTTTTTTTGTTATTATTTGGTGCGGGCGGTTAGTTTTTTTTTGATAATACTTTGTGCTGATTTTTGTTTTGTTAATATTTCTTTTTCAGTGGTTAGGTTTTTTTGTTAATATTTCGTGCGGGTGGTTAGGTTTTTTGGTTAAATGCTTAGTTTGGCTGCGCGCAGGCTACATTCTTCTGGCGGCAACGGACTTGTTACAAACCCGATAATAGCGTAAATATTTGTGCATTGTACTATGGAAAAGCAAATTTCATCCAAGAATATAACCTCCATTTTCTATCATCCTAGATATATATTAGCATTTGTAGAGGCACGTGCAGAATTTGTAACATAAAGGTAGTGACAATGTTCTTTTAATTTAGAATAGAAAAAAAAACAGTTTTGGATATTTTCTGCTGACCACTCAATTTTTTTTTTAATTTAATCCTTTTTTTTTCAACATTTAACTTACAATATAGCAGATCCCCAGCTTCCCTTATTCCCCTCCCCATGTCAGATCCTCAGCTTCCCTTATTTCCGTCCCCATGTCAGATTCCCAGATTCCCTTATTCCCGTCCCCATGTCAGATCCCCAGCTTCCCTTATTCCCATCCCCATGTCAGATCCCCAGCTTCCCTTATTCCCTTCCCCATGTCAGATCCCCAGCTTCCCTTATTCCCGTCCCCATGTCAGATCCCTAGCTTCCCTTATTCCTGTCCCCATGTCAGATCCCCAGCTTCCCTTATTCCTCTCCCCATGTCAGATCCCTAGCTTCCCTTATTCCTGTCCCCATGTCCGATCCCCAGCTTCCGTTATTCCCGTCCCCATGTCAGATCCCCAGCTTCCCTTATTCCCATCTCCATGTCAGATCCCCAGCTTCCCTTATTCCCCTCCCCATGTCAGATCCCCAGCTTCCCTTATTCCTGTCCCCATGTCAGATCCCTAGCTTCCCATATTTCCCTCCCCATGTCAGATCCTCAGCTTCCCTTATTCACCTCCCCATGTCAGAACCCCAGTTTCCCTTATTCCCGTCCCCATGTCAGATCCCCAGCTTCCCTTATTAGGCCTAACTAGAAACCACTCAATTTTTTTTTTAATTTAATCCTTTTTTTTTCAACATTTAACTTACAATATAGCAGATCCCCAGCTTCCCTTATTCCCCTCCCCATGTCAGATCCCCAGCTTCCCTTATTTCCGTCCCCATGTCAGATTCCCAGATTCCCTTATTCCCGTCCCCATGTCAGATCCCCAGCTTCCCTTATTCCCATCCCCATGTCAGATCCCCAGCTTCCCTTATTCCCTTCCCCATGTCAGATCCCCAGCTTCCCTTATTCCTGTCCCCATGTCAGATCCCTAGCTTCCCTTATTCCTGTCCCCATGTCAGATCCCCAGCTTCCCTTATTCCTCTTCCCATGTCAGATCCCTAGCTTCCCTTATTCCTGTCCCCATGTCAGATCCCCAGCTTCCGTTATTCCCGTCCCCATGTCAGATCCCCAGCTTCCCTTATTCCCATCTCCATGTCAGATCCCCAGCTTCCCTTATTCCCCTCCCCATGTCAGATCCCCAGCTTCCCTTATTCCTGTCCCCATGTCAGATCCCTAGCTTCACATATTTCCCTCCCCATGTCAGATCCTCAGCTTCCCTTATTCACATCCCCATGTCAGAACCCCAGTTTCCCTTATTCCCGTCCCCATGTCAGATCCCCAGCTTCCCTTATTCCTGTCCCCATGTCAGATCCCCAGCTTCCCTTATTCCCCTCACCATGTCAGATCCCCAGCTTCCCTTATTCCCCTCCCCATGTCAAATCCCCAGCTTCCCTTATTCCCGTCCCCATGTCATATCCCCAGCTTACCTTATTCCCGTCCCCATGTCAGATCCCCAGCTTCCCTTATTCCCGTCCCCATGTCAGATCCCCAGCTTCCCTTATTCCCGTCCCCATGTCAGAACCCAAGCTTCCTTTATTCCCCTCTCCATGTCAGATCCCCAGCTTCCCTTATTCCCCTCCCCATGTCAGATCCCCAGATTCCCTTATTTCCCTCCCCATGTAAGATCCTCAGCTTCCCTTATTCCCCTCCCCATGTCAGATCTCCAGCTTCGCTTATTCCCGTCCCCATGTCAGATCCCCAGCTTCCCCTATTCCCCTCCCCATGTCAGATCCCCAGCTTCCCTTATTCCTGTCCCCATGTCAGATCCCCAGCATCCCTTATTCCCCTCCCCATGTCAGATCCCCAGCTTCCCTTATTTCCCTCCCCATGTCAGATACCCAGATTCCCTTATTTCCCTCCCCATGTCAGATCCCCAGATTCCCTTATTCCCGTCCCCATATCAGATCCCCAGCTTCCCTTATTCCCGTCCCCATGTCATATCCCCAGCTTCTCTTATTCCCGTCCCCATGTCAGATCCCCAGCTTCCCTTATTCCCGTCCCCATGTCAGATCCCTAGCTTCCCTTATTTCCCTCCCCATGTCAGATCCTCAGCTTCCCTTATTCCCCTCCCCATGTCAGATCCCCAGCTTCCCTTATTTCCCTCCCCATATAAGATCCTCAGCTTCCCTTATTCCCCTCCCCATGTGAGATCCCCAGCTTCCCTTATTCCCGTCCCCATGTCAGATCCCCAGCTTCCCTTATTCCCCTTCCCATGTTAGATCCCTAGCTTACCTTATTCCCGTCCCCATGTCAGATCCCTAGCTTCCTTTATTCCAGTCCCCATGTCAGATCCCCAGCTTCCCTTATTCCCATCCTCATGTCAGATCCCCAGCTTCCCTTATTCCCGTCCCCATATCAGATCCCCAGCTTCCCTTATTCCCGTCCCCATGTCAGATCCCCAGCTTCCCTTATTCCCGTCCCCATGTCAGATCCCCAGCTTCCCTTATTCCCCTCCCCATGTCAGATCCCCAGCTTCCCTTATTCCCGTCCCCATGTCAGATCCCCAGCTTCCATTATTCCCCTCTCCATGTCAGATCCCTAGCTTCCCTTATTCCCTTCCCCATGTCAGATCCCCAGCTTCCCTTATTCCGCTCCCCATGTCAGATTCCCAGCTTCCCTTATTCCCCTCCCCATGTCAGATATCCAGCTTCCCTTATTCCCCTCTCCATGTCAGATCCCCAGCTTCCCTTATTCCCCTCCCCATGTCAGATCCCCAGCTTCCCTTATTCCCCTCCCCATGTCAGATATCCAGCTTCCCTTATTCCCCTCTCAATGTCAGATCCCCAGCTTCCCTTATCCCCCTCTCCATGTCAGATATCCAGCTTCCCTTATTCTCCTCTCCATGTCAGATCCCCAGCTTCCCTTATTCCCCTCCCCATGTCAGATCCCCATCTTCCCTTATTCCTGTCCCTATGTCAGATCCCTATTTTCCCTTATTCCTGTCCCCATGTCAGATCCCCAGCTTCCCTTATTCCCCTCCCCATGTCAGATCCCCAGCTTCCCTTATTTCCCTCCCCATGTCAGATCCTCAGCTTCCCTTATTCCCATCCCCATGTCAGATCCCCAGCTTCCCTTATTTCCCTCCCCATGTCAGATCCCCAGCTTCCCTTATTCCCCTCCACATGTCAGATCCCCAGCTTCCCTTATTCCCCTCTCCATGTCAGATCCCCAGCTTCCCTTATTCCCGTCCCCATGTCAGATCCCTAGCTTCCCTTATTCCCATCCCCATGTCAGATCCCCAGGTTCCCATATTCCCCTCCCCATGTCAGATGCCCAGCTTCCCTTATTCCCCTCTCCATGTCAGATCCCCAGCTTCCCTTATTCCCGTCCCCATGTCAGATCCCTAGCTTCCCTTATTCCCTTCCCCATGTCAGATCCCCAGCTTCCCTTATTCCGCTCCCCATGTCAGATTCCCAGCTTCCCTTATTCCCCTCCCCATGTCAGATATCCAGCTTCCCTTATTCCCCTCTCCATGTCAGATCCCCAGCTTCCCTTATTCCCCTCCCCATGTCAGATCCCCAGCTTCCCTTATTCCCCTCCCCATGTCAGATATCCAGCTTCCCTTATTCCCCTCTCAATGTCAGATCCCCAGCTTCCCTTATTCCCCTCTCCATGTCAGATATCCAGCTTCCCTTATTCTCCTCTCCATGTCAGATCCCCAGCTTCCCTTATTCCCCTCCCCATGTCAGATCCCCATCTTCCCTTATTCCTGTCCCTATGTCAGATCCCTATCTTCCCTTATTCCTGTCCCCATGTCAGATCCCCAGCTTCCCTTATTCCCCTCCCCATGTCAGATCCCCAGCTTCCCTTATTTCCCTCCCCATGTCAGATCCTCAGCTTCCCTTATTCCCATCCCCATGTCAGATCCCCAGCTTCCCTTATTTCCCTCCCCATGTCAGATCCCCAGCTTCCCTTATTCCCCTCCACATGTCAGATCCCCAGCTTCCCTTATTCCCCTCTCCATGTCAGATCCCCAGCTTCCCTTATTCCCGTCCCCATGTCAGATCCCTAGCTTCCCTTATTCCCATCCCCATGTCAGATCCCCAGGTTCCCATATTCCCCTCCCCATGTCAGATGCCCAGCTTCCCTTATTCCCCTCTCCATGTCAGATCCCCAGCTTCCCTTATTCCCGTCCCCATGTCAGATCCCTAGCTTCCCGTATTTCCCTCCCCATGTCAGACCCACCAGGTGATATCTATCCCTCAAATGTGTTGTGAAAAATTTCAGCTTCAAGATTGGTTCATTTCAAACATACGAACAACCAATGGGAGAACTTTAAAGCATATTAAAATCCAGACTGTTGAATAAGTGATAAAGGACGGTACGGCTGAAAAGCATAACGGTTCCTTTACAGGTGCATGATACTCTACGGACCTTTGGAGTATACGATATATACGTAATTCCTGCAAACAGAAACCCTTCACTGAAACATCTCTAACACTTCAGATTGGATGGACACCTTTTTTACTACACAGCCATTTTGAGTCAAAAATCACTCGGAGACCATTAAACTATACCAATCCCACCCTGCCTATTACCTGGTATTATTGATCTAACAATTAGCTTCCCTTATTCCCATCCCCATGTCAGATCCCCAGCTTCCCTTATTCCCGTCCCCATGTCTCAGATCCCCAGCTTCCCTTATTCCCATCCCCATGTCAGATACCCAGCTTCCCTTATTCCCCTCCCCATGTCAGATCCCCAGCTTCCTTTATTCCCGTCCCCATGTCAGATCCCCAGCTTCCCTTATTCCCCTCTCCATGTCAGATCCCTAGCTTCCCTTATTCCCCTCTCCATGTCAGATCACCAGCTTCCCTTATTCCCCTCCCCATGTCAGATCCCCATCTTCCCTTATTCCTGTCCCTATGTCAGATCCCTATATTCCCATATTCCTGTCCCCATGTCAGATCGCCAGCTTCCCTTATTCCCCTCCCCATGTCAGATCCCCAGCTTCCCTTATTCCCCTCCCCATGTCAGATCCCCAGCTTCCCTTATTTCCCTCCCCATGTCAGATCCCCAGCTTCCCTAATTTCCGTCCCCATGTCAGATTCCCAGATTCCCTTATTCCCGTCCCCATCTCAGATCCCCAGCTTCCCTTATTCGCATCCCCATGTCAGATCCCCAGCTTCCCTTATTTCCGTCCCCATGTCAGATTCCCAGATTCCCTTATTCCCGTCCCCATGTCAGATCCCCAGCTTCCCTTATTCCCATCCCCATGTCAGATCCCCAGCTTCCCTTATTCCCTTCCCCATGTCAGATCCCCAGCTTCCCTTATTTCCGTCCCCATGTCAGATTCCCAGATTCCCTTATTCCTGTCCCCATGTCAGATCCCCAGCTTCCCTTATTCCCATCCCCATGTCAGATCCCCAGCTTCCCTTATTCCCTTCCCCATGTCAGATCCCCACCTTCCCTTATTCCCGTCCCCATGTCAGATCCCTAGCTTCCCTTATTCCTGTCCCCATGTCAGATCCCCAGCTTCCCTTATTCCTCTTCCCATGTCAGATCCCTAGCTTCCCTTATTCCTGTCCCCATGTCAGATCCCCAGCTTCCGTTATTCCCGTCCCCATGTCAGATCCCCAGCTTCCCTTATTCCCATCTCCATGTCAGATCCCCAGCTTCCCTTATTCCCCTCCCCATGTCAGATCCCCAGCTTCCCTTATTCCTCTTCCCATGTCAGATCCCTAGCTTCCCTTATTCCTGTCCCCATGTCAGATCCCCAGCTTCCGTTATTCCCGTCCCCATGTCAGATCCCCAGCTTCCCTTATTCCCATCTCCATGTCAGATCCCCAGCTTCCCTTATTCCCCTCCCCATGTCAGATCCCCAGCTTCCCTTATTCCTGTCCCCATGTCAGATCCCTAGCTTCCCATATTTCCCTCCCCATGTCAGATCCTCAGCTTCCCTTATTCCCCTCCCCATGTCAGATCCCCAGCTTCCCTTATTCCTGTCCCCATGTCAGATCCCCAGCTTCCCTTATTCCCCTCACCATGTCAGATCCCCAGCTTCCCTTATTCCCCTCCCCATGTCAAATCCCCAGCTTCCCTTATTCCCGTCCCCATGTCATATCCCCAGCTTCCCTTATTCCCGTCCCCATGTCAGATCCCCAGCTTCCCTTATTCCCGTCCCCATGTCAGAACCCAAGCTTCCTTTATTCCCCTCTCCATGTCAGATCCCCAGCTTCCCTTATTCCCCTCCCCATGTCAGATCCCCAGATTCCCTTATTTCCCTCCCCATGTAAGATCCTCAGCTTCCCTTATTCCCCTCCCCATGTCAGATCTCCAGCTTCGCTTATTCCCGTCCCCATGTCAGATCCTCAGCTTCCCCTATTCCCCTCCCCATGTCAGATCCCCAGCTTCCCTTATTCCTGTCCCCATGTCAGATCCCCAGCTTCCCTTATTCCCCTCCACATGTCAGATCCCCAGCTTCCCTTATTTCCCTCCCCATGTCAGATACCCAGATTCCCTTATTTCCCTCCCCATGTCAGATACCCAGATTCCCTTATTCCCGTCCCCATATCAGATCCCCAGCTTCCCTTATTCCCGTCCCCATGTCATATCCCCAGCTTCTCTTATTCCCGTCCCCATGTCAGATCCCCAGCTTCCCTTATTCCCGTCCCCATGTCAGATCCCTAGCTTCCCTTATTTCCCTCCCCATGTCAGATCCTCATCTTCCCTTATTCCCCTCCCCATGTCAGATCCCCAGCTTCCCTTATTTCCCTCCCCATGTAAGATCCTCAGCTTCCCTTATTCCCCTCCCCATGTCAGATCCCCAGCTTCCCTTATTCCCGTCCCCATGTCAGATCCCCAGCTTCCCTTATTCCCCTTCCCATGTTAGATCCCTAGCTTACCTTATTCCCGTCCCCATGTCAGATCCCTAGCTTCCTTTATTCCAGTCCCCATGTCAGATCCCCAGCTTCCCTTATTCCCATCCCCATGTCAGATCCCCAGCTTCCCTTATTCCCGTCCCCATATCAGATCCCCAGCTTCCCTTATTCCCGTCCCCATGTCAGATCCCCAGCTTCCCTTATTCCCATCCCCATGTCAGATCCCCAGATTCCCATATTCCCCTCCCCATGTCAGATCCCCAGCTTCCCTTATTCCCGTCCCCATGTCAGATCCCCAGCTTCCATTATTTCCCTCTCCATGTCAGATCCCTAGCTTCCCTTATTCCCTTCCCCATGTCAGATCCCCAGCTTCCCTTATTCCGCTCCCCATGTCAGATTCCCAGCTTCCCTTATTCCCCTCCCCATGTCAGATATCCAGCTTCCCTTATTCCCCTCTCCATGTCAGATCCCCAGCTTCCCTTATTCCCCTCCCCATGTCAGATCCCCAGCTTCCCTTATTCCCCTCCCCATGTCAGATATCCAGCTTCCCTTATTCCCCTCTCCATGTCAGATCCCCAGCTTCCCTTATTCCCCTCTCCATGTCAGATATCCAGCTTCCCTTATTCTCCTCTCCATGTCAGATCCCCAGCTTCCCTTATTCCCCTCCCCATGTCAGATCCCCATCTTCCCTTATTCCTGTCCCTATGTCAGATCCCTATCTTCCCTTATTCCTGCCCCCATGTCAGATCCCCAGCTTCCCTTATTCCCCTCCCCATGTCAGATCCCCAGCTTCCCTTATTTCCCTCCCCATGTCAGATCCTCAGCTTCCCTTATTCCCATCCCCATGTCAGATCCCCAGCTTCCCTTATTTCCCTCCCCATGTCAGATCCCCAGCTTCCCTTATTCCCCTCCCCATGTCAGATCCCCAGCTTCCCTTATTCCCCTCTCCATGTCAGATCCCCAGCTTCCCTTATTCCCGTCCCCATGTCAGATCCCTAGCTTCCCTTATTCCCATCCCCATGTCAGATCCCCAGCTTCCCATATTCCCCTCCCCATGTCAGATCCCCAGCTTCCCTTTTTCCCCTCTCCATGTCAGATCCCCAGCTTCCCTTATTCCCGTCCCCATGTCAGATCCCTAGCTTCCCTTATTTCCCTCCCCATGTCAGACCCACCAGGTGATATCTATCCCTCAAATGTGTTGTGAAAAATTTCAGCTTCAAGATTGGTTCATTTCAAACATACGAACAACCAATGGGAGAACTTCAAAGCATATTAAAATCCAGACTGTTGAATAAGTGATAAAGGACGGTACGGCTGAAAAGCATAACGGTTCCTTTACAGGTGCATGATACTCTACGGACCTTTGGAGTATACGATATATACGTAATTCCTGCAAACAGAAACCCTTCACTGAAACATCTCTAACACTTCAGATTGGATGGACACCTTTTTTACTACACAGCCATTTTGAGTCAAAAATCACTCGGAGACCATTAAACTATACCAATCCCACCCTGCCTATTACCTGGTATTATTGATCTAACAATTAGCTTCCCTTATTCCCATCCCCATGTCAGATCCCCAGCTTCCCTTATTCCCGTCCCCATGTCTCAGATCCCCAGCTTCCCTTATTCCCATCCCCATGTCAGATCCCCAGCTTCCCTTATTCCCCTCCCTATGTCAGATCCCCAGCTTCCTTTATTCCCGTCCCCATGTCAGATCCCCGGCTTCCCTTATTCCCCTCTCCATGTCAGATCCCTAGCTTCCCTTATTCCCCTCTCCATGTCAGATCCCCAGCTTCCCTTATTCCCCTCCCCATGTCAGATCCCCATCTTCCCTTATTCCTGTCCCTATGTCAGATCCCTATCTTCCCTTATTCCTGTCCCCATGTCAGATCGCCAGCTTCCCTTATTCCCCTCCCCATGTCAGATCCCCAGCTTCCCTTATTTCCCTCCCCATGTCAGATCCCCAGCTTCCCTAATTTCCGTCCCCATGTCAGATTCCCAGATTCCCTTCTTCCCGTCCCCATGTCAGATCCCCAGCTTCCCTTATTCGCATCCCCATGTCAGATCCCCAGCTTCCCTTATTTCCGTCCCCATGTCAGATTCCCAGATTCCCTTATTCCCGTCCCCATGTCAGATCCCCAGCTTCCCTTATTCCCATCCCCATGTCAGATCCCCAGCTTCCCTTATTCCCTTCCCCATGTCAGATCCCCAGCTTCCCTTATTTCCGTCCCCATGTCAGATTCCCAGATTCCCTTATTCCTGTCCCCATGTCAGATCCCCAGCTTCCCTTATTCCCATCCCCATGTCAGATCCCCAGCTTCCCTTATTCCCTTCCCCATGTCAGATCCCCAGCTTCCCTTATTCCCGTCCCCATGTCAGATCCCTAGCTTCCCTTATTCCTGTCCCCATGTCAGATCCCCAGCTTCCCTTATTCCTCTTCCCATGTCAGATCCCTAGCTTCCCTTATTCCTGTCCCCATGTCAGATCCCCAGCTTCCGTTATTCCCGTCCCCATGTCAGATCCCCAGCTTCCCTTATTCCCATCTCCATGTCAGATCCCCAGCTTCCCTTATTCCCCTCCCCATGTCAGATCCCCAGCTTCCCTTATTCCTGTCCCCATGTCAGATCCCTAGCTTCCCATATTTCCCTCCCCATGTCAGATCCTCAGCTTCCCTTATTCACCTCCCCATGTCAGAACCCCAGTTTCCCTTATTCACCTCCCCATGTCAGATCCCCAGCTTCCCTTATTCCTGTCCCCATGTCAGATCCCCAGCTTCCCTTATTCCCCTCACCATGTCAGATCCCCAGCTTCCCTTATTCCCCTCCCCATGTCAAATCCCCAGCTTCCCTTATTCCCGTCCCCATGTCATATCCCCAGCTTCCCTTATTCCCGTCCCCATGTCAGATCCCCAGCTTCCCTTATTCCCGTCCCCATGTCAGATCCCCAGCTTCCCTTATTCCCGTCCCCATGTCAGAACCCAAGCTTCCTTTATTCCCCTCTCCATGTCAGATCCCCAGCTTCCCTTATTCCCCTCCCCATGTCAGATCCCCAGATTCCCTTATTTCCCTCCCCATGTAAGATCCTCAGCTTCCCTTATTCCCCTCCCCATGTCAGATCTCCAGCTTCGCTTATTCCCGTCCCCATGTCAGATCCCTAGCTTCCCCTATTCCCCTCCCCATGTCAGATCCCCAGCTTCCCTTATTCCTGTCCCCATGTCAGATCCCCAGCTTCCCTTATTCCCCTCCCCATGTCAGATCCCCAGCTTCCCTTATTTCCCTCCCCATGTCAGATACCCAGATTCCCTTATTTCCCTCCCCATGTCAGATACCCAGATTCCCTTATTCCCGTCCCCATATCAGATCCCCAGCTTCCCTTATTCCCGTCCCCATGTCATATCCCCAGCTTCTCTTATTCCCGTCCCCATGTCAGATCCCCAGCTTCCCTTATTCCCGTCCCCATGTCAGATCCCTAGCTTCCCTTATTTCCCTCCCCATGTCAGATCCTCAGCTTCCCTTATTCCCCTCCCCATGTCAGATCCCCAGCTTCCCTTATTTCCCTCCCCATGTAAGATCCTCAGCTTCCCTTATTCCCCTCCCCATGTCAGATCCCCAGCTTCCCTTATTCCCGTCCCCATGTCAGATCCCCAGCTTCCCTTATTCCCCTTCCCATGTTAGATCCCTAGCTTACCTTATTCCCGTCCCCATGTCAGATCCCTAGCTTCCTTTATTCCAGTCCCCATGTTAGATCCCCAGCTTCCCTTATTCCCATCCCCATGTCAGATCCCCAGCTTCCCTTATTCCCGTCCCCATATCAGATCCCCAGCTTCCCTTATTTCCCTCCCCATGTCAGATCCCCAGCTTCCCTTATTCCCATCCCCATGTCAGATCCCCAGCTTCCCTTATTCCCCTCCCCATGTCAGATCCCCAGCTTCCCTTATTCCCGTCCCCATGTCAGATCCCCAGCTTCCATTATTCCCCTCTCCATGTCAGATCCCTAGCTTCCCTTATTCCATTCCCCATGTCAGATCCCCAGCTTCCCTTATTCCGCTCCCCATGTCAGATTCCCAGCTTCCCTTATTCCCCTCCCCATGTCAGATATCCAGCTTCCCTTATTCCCCTCTCCATGTCAGATCCCCAGCTTCCCTTATTCCCCTCCCCATGTCAGATCCCCAGCTTCCCTTATTCCCCTCCCTATGTCAGATATCCAGCTTCCCTTATTCCCCTCTCCATGTCAGATCCCCAGCTTCCCTTATTCCCCTCTCCATGTCAGATATCCAGCTTCCCTTATTCTCCTCTCCATGTCAGATCCCCAGCTTCCCTTATTCCCCTCCCCATGTCAGATCCCCATCTTCCCTTATTCCTGTCCCTATGTCAGATCCCTATCTTCCCTTATTCCCGTCCCCATGTCAGATCCCCAGCTTCCCTTATTCCCCTCCCCATGTCAGATCCCCAGCTTCCCTTATTTCCCTCCCCATGTCAGATCCTCAGCTTCCCTTATTCCCATCCCCATGTCAGATCCCCAGCTTCCCTTATTTCCCTCCCCATGTCAGATCCCCAGCTTCCCTTATTCCCCTCCCCATGTCAGATCCCCAGCTTCCCTTATTCCCCTCTCCATGTCAGATCCCCAGCTTCCCTTATTCCCGTCCCCATGTCAGATCCCTAGCTTCCCTTATTCCCATCCCCATGTCAGATCCCCAGCTTCCCATATTCCCCTCCCCATGTCAGATCCCCAGCTTCCCTTATTCCCCTCTCCATGTCAGATCCCCAGCTTCCCTTATTCCCGTCCCCATGTCAGATCCCTAGCTTCCCTTTTTTCCCTCCCCATGTCAGACCCACCAGGTGATATCTATCCCTCAAATGTGTTGTGAAAAATTTCAGCTTCAAGATTGGTTAATTTCAAACATACGAACAACCAATGGGAGAACTTTAAAGCATATTAAAATCCAAACTGTTGAATAAGTGATAAAGGACGGTACGGCTGAAAAGCATAACGGTTCCTTTACAGGTGCATGATACTCTACGGACCTTTGGAGTATACGATATATACGTAATTCCTGCAAACAGAAACCCTTCACTGAAACATCTCTAACACTTCAGATTGGATGGACACCTTTTTTACTACACAGCCATTTTGAGTCAAAAATCACTCGGAGACCATTAAACTATACCAATCCCACCCTGCCTCTTACCTGGTATTATTGATCTAACAATTAGCTTCCCTTATTCCCATCCCCATGTCAGATCCCCAGCTTCCCTTATTCCCGTCCCCATGTCTCAGATCCCAAGCTTCCCTTATTCCCATCCCCATGTCAGATCCCCAGCTTCCCTTATTCCCCTCCCCATGTCAGATCCCCAGCTTCCTTTATTCCCGTCCCCATGTCAGATCCCCAGCTTCCCTTATTCCCCTCTCCATGTCAGATCCCTAGCTTCCCTTATTCCCCTCTCCATGTCAGATCCCCAGCTTCCCTTATTCCCCTCCCCATGTCAGATCCCCATCTTCCCTTATTCCTGTCCCTATGTCAGATCCCTATCTTCCCTTATTCCTGTCCCCATGTCAGATCGCCAGCTTCCCTTATTCCCCTCCCCATGTCAGATCCCCAGCTTCCCTTATTTCCCTCCCCATGTCAGATCCTCAGCTTCCCTTATTCCCATCCCCATGTCAGATCCCCAGCTTCCCTTATTTCCCTCCCCATGTCAGATTCCCAGCTTCCCTTATTCCCCTCCCCATGTCAGATCCCCAGCTTCCCTTATTCCCCTCTCCATGTCAGATCCCCAGCTTCCCTTATTCCCGTCCCCATGTCAGATCCCTAGCTTCCCTTATTCCCATCCCCATGTCAGATCCCCAGCTTCCCATATTCCCCTCCCCATGTCAGATCCTCAGCTTCCCTTATTCCCCTCTCCATGTCAGATCCCCAGCTTCCCTTATTCCCGTCCCCATGTCAGATCCCTAGCTTCCCTTATTTCCCTCCCCATGTCAGACCCACCAGGTGATATCTATCCCTCAAATGTGTTGTGAAAAATTTCAGCTTCAAGATTGGTTCATTTCAAACATACGAATAACCAATGGGAGAACTTTAAAGCATATTAAAATCCAGACTGTTGAATAAGTGATAAAGGACGGTACGGCTGAAAAGCATAGATCTTCTCACTTGAACTATATGTTATCCACTTCCAACTTCTAAGGAAATTGATAGTAGGACAGGTGCATTGAGTCACTTTGTGATATACGAGTTTATGTACTCTGTATGCATAATCCCTGTCCCAGAACCTGCCAATAACCCTTAGATATCTTGCCATAACGGTTCCTGTACAGGTGCATGATACTCTACGGAGTATACGATATATACGTAATTCCTGAAAACAGAAACCCTTCACTGAAACATCTCTAACACTTCAGTTTGGATGGACATCTTTTTTATTTCACAGCCATTTTGAGTCAAAAATCACTCGGAGACCATTAAACTATACCAATCCCACCCTGCCTATTACCTGGTATTATTGATCTAACAATTAGCTTCCCTTATTCCCATCCCCATGTCAGATCCCCAGCTTCCCTTATTCCTCTTCCCATGTCAGATCCCTAGCTTCCCTTATTCCTGTCCCCATGTCAGATCCCCAGCTTCCGTTATTCCCGTCCCCATGTCAGATCCCCAGCTTCCCTTATTCCCATCTCCATGTCAGATCCCCAGCTTCCCTTATTCCCCTCCCCATGTCAGATCCCCAGCTTCCCTTATTCCTGTCCCCATGTCAGATCCCTAGCTTCCCATATTTCCCTCCCCATGTCAGATCCTCAGCTTCCCTTATTCACCTCCCCATGTCAGAACCCCAGTTTCCCTTATTCCCGTCCCTATGTCAGATCCCCAGCTTCCCTTATTCCCCTCGCCATGTCAGATCCCCAGCTTCCCTTATTCCCCTCACCATGTCAGATCCCCAGCTTCCCTTATTCCCCTCCCCATGTCAAATCCCCAGCTTCCCTTATTCCCGTCCCCATGTCAGATCCCCAGCTTCCCTTATTCCCGTCCCCATGTCAGATCCCCAGCTTCCCTTATTCCCGTCCCCATGTCAGATCCCCAGCTTCCCTTATTCCCGTCCCCATGTCAGAACCCAAGCTTCCTTTATTCCCCTCTCCATGTCAGATCCCCAGCTTCCCTTATTCCCCTCCCCATGTCAGATCCCCAGATTCCCTTATTTCCCTCCCCATGTAAGATCCTCAGCTTCCCTTATTCCCCTCCCCATGTCAGATCTCCAGCTTCGCTTATTCCCGTCCCCATGTCAGATCCCCAGCTTCCCCTATTCCCCTCCCCATGTCAGATCCCCAGCTTCCCTTATTCCTGTCCCCATGTCAGATTCCCAGCTTCCCTTATTCCCCTCCCCATGTCAGATCCCCAGCTTCCCTTATTTCCCTCCCCATGTCAGATACCCAGATTCCCTTATTTCCCTCCCCATGTCAGATACCCAGATTCCCTTATTCCCGTGCCCATATCAGATCCCCAGCTTCCCTTATTCCCGTCCCCATGTCATACCCCCAGCTTCTCTTATTCCCGTCCCCATGTCAGATCCCCAGCTTCCCTTATTCCCGTCCCCATGTCAGATCCCTAGCTTCCCTTATTTCCCTCCCCATGTCAGATCCTCAGCTTCCCTTATTCCCCTCCCCATGTCAGATCCCCAGCTTCCCTTATTTCCCTCCCCATGTAAGATCCTCAGCTTCCCTTATTCCCCTCCCCATGTCAGATCCCCAGCTTCCCTTATTCCCGTCCCCATGTCAGATCCCCAGCTTCCCTTATTCCCCTTCCCATGTCAGATCCCCAGCTTCCCTTATTCCCCTCCCCATGTCAGATCCCCAGCTTCCCTTATTTCCCTCCCCATGTCAGATACCCAGATTCCCTTATTTCCCTCCCCATGTCAGATACCCAGATTCCCTTATTCCCGTGCCCATATCAGATCCCCAGCTTCCCTTATTCCCATCCCCATGTCATATCCCCAGCTTCTCTTATTCCCGTCCCCATGTCAGATCCCCAGCTTCCCTTATTCCCGTCCCCATGTCAGATCCCTAGCTTCCCTTATTTCCCTCCCCATGTCAGATCCTCAGCTTCCCTTATTCCCCTCCCCATGTCAGATCCCCAGCTTCCCTTATTTCCCTCCCCATGTAAGATCCTCAGCTTCCCTTATTCCCCTCCCCATGTCAGATCCCCAGCTTCCCTTATTCCCGTCCCCATGTCAGATCCCCAGCTTCCCTTATTCCCCTTCCCATGTTAGATCCCTAGCTTACCTTATTCCCGTCCCCATGTCAGATCCCTAGCTTCCTTTATTCCAGTCCCCATGTCAGATCCCCAGCTTCCCTTATTCCCATCCCCATGTCAGATCCCCAGCTTCCCTTATTCCCGTCCCCATATCAGATCCCCAGCTTCCCTTATTCCCGTCCCCATGTCAGATCCCCAGCTTCCCTTATTCCCATCCCCATGTCAGATCCCCAGCTTCCCTTATTCCCCTCCCCATGTCAGATCCCCAGCTTCCCTTATTCCCGTCCCCATGTCAGATCCCCAGCTTCCATTATTCCCCTCTCCATGTCAGATCCCTAGCTTCCCTTATTCCCTTCCCCATGTCAGATCCCCAGCTTCCCTTATTCCGCTCCCCATGTCAGATTCCCAGCTTCCCTTATTCCCCTCCCCATGTCAGATATCCAGCTTCCCTTATTCCCCTCTCCATGTCAGATCCCCAGCTTCCCTTATTCCCCTCCCCATGTCAGATCCCCAGCTTCCCTTATTCCCCTCCCCATGTCAGATATCCAGCTTCCCTTATTCCCCTCTCCATGTCAGATCCCCAGCTTCCCTTATTCCCCTCTCCATGTCAGATATCCAGCTTCCCTTATTCTCCTCTCCATGTCAGATCCCCAGCTTCCCTTATTCCCCTCCCCATGTCAGATCCCCATCTTCCCTTATTCCTGTCCCTATGTCAGATCCCTATCTTCCCTTATTCCCGTCCCCATGTCAGATCCCCACCTTCCCTTATTCCCCTCCCCATGTCAGATCCCCAGCTTCCCTTATTTCCCTCCCCATGTCAGATCCTCAGCTTCCCTTATTCCCATCCCCATGTCAGATCCCCAGCTTCCCTTATTTCCCTCCCCATGTCAGATCCCCAGCTTCCCTTATTCCCCTCCCCATGTCAGATCCCCAGCTTCCCTTATTCCCCTCTCCATGTCAGATCCCCAGCTTCCCTTATTCCCGTCCCCATGTCAGATCCCTAGCTTCCCTTATTCCCATCCCCATGTCAGATCCCCAGCTTCCCATATTCCCCTCCCCATGTCAGATCCCCAGCTTCCCTTATTCCCCTCTCCATGTCAGATCCCTAGCTTCCCTTATTCCCGTCCCCATGTCAGATCCCTAGCTTCCCTTTTTTCCCTCCCCATGTCAGACCCACCAGGTGATATCTATCCCTCAAATGTGTTGTGAAAAATTTCAGCTTCAAGATTGGTTCATTTCAAACATACGGACAACCAATGGGAGAACTTTAAAGCATATTAAAATCCAGACTGTTGAATAAGTGATAAAGGACGGTACGGCTGAAAAGCATAACGGTTCCTTTACAGGTGCATGATACTCTACGGACCTTTGGAGTATACGATATATACGTAATTCCTGCAAACAGAAACCCTTCACTGAAACATCTCTAACACTTCAGATTGGATGGACACCTTTTTTACTACACAGCCATTTTGAGTCAAAAATCACTCGGAGACCATTAAACTATACCAATCCCACCCTGCCTATTACCTGGTATTATTGATCTAACAATTAGCTTCCCTTATTCCCATCCCCATGTCAGATCCCCAGCTTCCCTTATTCCCGTCCCCATGTCTCAGATCCCCAGCTTCCCTTATTCCCCTCCCCATGTCAGATCCCCAGCTTCCTTTATTCCCGTCCCCATGTCAGATCCCCAGCTTCCCTTATTCCCCTCTCCATGTCAGATCCCTAGCTTCCCTTATTCCCCTCTCCATGTCAGATCCCCAGCTTCCCTTATTCCCCTCCCCATGTCAGATCCCCATCTTCCCTTATTCCTGTCCCTATGTCAGATCCCTATCTTCCCTTATTCCTGTCCCCATGTCAGATCGCCAGCTTCCCTTATTCCCCTCCCCATGTCAGATCCCCAGCTTCCCTTATTTCCCTCCCCATGTCAGATCCTCAGCTTCCCTTATTCCCATCCCCATGTCAGATCCCCAGCTTCCCTTATTTCCCTCCCCATGTCAGATCCCCAGCTTCCCTTATTCCCCTCCCCATGTCAGATCCCCAGCTTCCCTTATTCCCCTCTCCATGTCAGATCCCCAGCTTCCCTTATTCCCGTCCCCATGTCAGATCCCTAGCTTCCCTTATTCCCATCCCCATGTCAGATCCCCAGCTTCCCATATTCCCCTCCCCATGTCAGATCCTCAGCTTCCCTTATTCCCCTCTCCATGTCAGATCCCCAGCTTCCCTTATTCCCGTCCCCATGTCAGATCCCTAGCTTCCCTTATTTCCCTCCCCATGTCAGACCCACCAGGTGATATCTATCCCTCAAATGTGTTGTGAAAAATTTCAGCTTCAAGATTGGTTCATTTCAAACATACGAACAACCAATGGGAGAACTTTAAAGCATATTAAAATCCAGACTGTTGAATAAGTGATAAAGGACGGTACGGCTGAAAAGCATAGATCTTCTCACTTGAACTATATGTTATCCACTTCCAACTTCTAAGGAAATTGATAGTAGGACAGGTGCATTGAGTCACTTTGTGATATACGAGTTTATGTACTCTGTATGCATAATCCCTGTCCCAGAACCTGCCAATAACCCTTAGATATCTTGCCATAACGGTTCCTGTACAGGTGCATGATACTCTACGGAGTATACGATATATACGTAATTCCTGCAAACAGAAACCCTTCACTGAAACATCTCTAACACTTCAGTTTGGATGGACACCTTTTTTATTTCACAGCTATTTTGAGTCAAAAATCACTCGGAGACCATTAAACTATACCAATCCCACCCTGCCTATTACCTGGTATTATTGATCTAACAATTAGCTTCCCTTATTCCCATCCCCATGTCAGATCCCCAGCTTCCCTTATTCCCGTCCCCATGTCTCAGATCCCCAGCTTCCCTTATTCCCATCCCCATGTCAGATCCCCAGCTTCCCTTATTCCCCTCTCCATGTCAGATCCCTAGCTTCCCTTATTCCCATCCCCATGTCAGATCCCCAGCTTCCCTTATTTCCCTCCCCATGTCAGATTCCCAGCTTCCCTTATTCCCCTCCCCATTTCAGATATCCAGCTTCCCTTATTCCCCTCTACATGTCAGATGCCCAGCTTCCCTTATTCCCCTCCCCATGTCAGATCCCCAGCTTCCCTTATTCCCCTCCCCATGTCCGATCCCCAGCTTCCCTTATTTCAATCCTCATTTCAGATCCCCAGCTTCCCTTATTCCCCTCCCCATGTCAGATCCCCAGCTTCCCTTATTCCCATCCCATGTCAGATCCCCAGCTTCCCTTATTTCCCTCCCCATGTCAGATCCCCAGCTTTCCTTATTCTCCTCCCCATGTCAGATCCCTAGCTTCCCTTATTCCCATCCCCATGTCAGATCCCCAGCTTCCCTTATTCCCCTCGCAATGTCAGATCCCCAGCTTCCCTTATTCCCCTCGCAATGTCAGATCCCCAGCTTCCCTTATTCTCGTCCCCATGTCAGATCCCTAGCTTCCCTTATTTCCGTCCCCATGTCAGACCCACCAGGTGATATCTATCCCTCAAATGTGTTGTGAAAAAATTCAGCTTCAAGATTGGTTCATTTCAAACATACGAACAACCAATGGGAAAACTTTAAAGCATATTAAAATCCAGACTGTTGAATAAGTGATAAAGGCCAGTACGGCTGTAAAGCATAGATCTTCTCACTTGAACTATATGTTATCCACTTCCAACTTCTAAGGAAATTGATAGTAGGACAGGTGCATTGAGTCACTTTGTGATATACGAGTGTATGTACTCTGTATGCATAATCCCTGTCCCAGAACCTGCCAATAACCCTTAGATATCTTGCCATAACGGTTCCTGTACAGGTGCATGATACTCTACGGACCTTTGGAGTATACGATATATACGTAATTCCTGCAAACAGAAACCCTTCACTGAAACATCTCTAACACTTCAGATTGGATGGACACCTTTTTTACTACACAGCCATTTTGAGTCAAAAATCACTCGAAGACCATCAAACTATACCAATCCCACCCTGCCTATTACCTGGTATTATTGATCTAACACTTAGGCCACAAACGGAACTCGTGATTAAAAAACACTACCTGCATATTCCACTACAGACGTTTTTACGGAAAAGAACTGGATTCATAAGGTATCGAACTTTCCCAATTCGTCATGAGAGACATTCTCTTTAAGAGTCACCCTGGAACACAATATTCTACTTGTTGTGAATCCTATTTAGCATATTAATGAGGTTCCAAATCCTTTAGTGTTACAATATATGCCATGTAAGTTTTACCTAGCTTACCAATATCTGTCTATTTTTTATTGTATACTTTTATCGATTGCAGTAGCGCTACATAAATTTAAAATCAATTGTATTAGTAACATTTACAAAGTGCACGTTACTGATGCCGGCATCAATTTATAATAGTCATTGTAGTGTATACTGACTATTCTGATTTGTATTATATTAATTTGTATTACTACTGGTTCTATTTTCACAATAAATACTATTTTAATAATTTTATACCATCTCACTCATTAGTCTTTTAAACATTATACACATTTGTTATTCATATACTAATCTGTATTATCTGCATAGGAGATCTCTTTCTGATTTTGTATTTTTGGTTTACAGGACTGGAGGACTGTTTTCTATATAGGGAATAGCATAGAGAGAGTGAAACCTTGGAGTGTTGTATCTTAAATAACCTGTTGTCCTTATCCCCCCCTCCCCATGTCAGATCCCTAGCTTCCCCCATCCCCTTCCCATTCAATGGGAATCTGACCATCAGGTTAGTGCATGGGCTATAGAAATAAAATGCACATTAGTTTGTTTTCTAACCCATGAGTTTGATCTTGTAATGCAACAAGTGATATCACTGATAATATTTAGTATTATCAGGCAAAACATGTTTGCCTTAGAAGAATGTAACCTGTATCAATTAGCAAAATAACGTGATTATTTTTTGTATTTGAAAACAGATGATTACACCAATATTTATGACATAAACCCAAACGATCTCTAATAATGTATTTTTACTAGTTGCTCTCTGTATTTAGAAGTTACACAGAGGCGACAAGCCAAAAACACAACCTCACTTTGATCAGTAGTTGGAAAAATACTATTTTAAAATGTGTGAGCATGTGATTATCTGCCAGCGCTCATACTTCAGTCTTTACCCTCTGGGAAGGAATCTGCCCTCAGCAAACAGCCGCGGTTACTGCCAACCAGATTCCCACGCAGGCCAGCACTCAGCCAGCACAGACTGTTTGGAAACAGAAACAGGAGCTCTGAATAACAAGCCCTCACTCTACAAACAGATGCTCTTCTTCCCTCCCTGAATCCTGTAAAAGCAGCTGGCACAGATAGCAGCACTTCCCCCATAACAAGGTGGCATTGGTTCCAACACGGGCCTTGGCTAGGGAGGAATGCAAAAAGCATCTTGTACTATAGGGTCTAAATAATTGGAAAATCATTGCCTATAATCCTACAAATTCAGAATAAAACATCACCTACCTAACATAGGCTCCCACACTTTCCCACTGCCCCAGAAACCTGATTGCAGGTGCTGCTTCCCTCACTGGCGAGCAGAAGCCAGTGAGGGAAGCAGAGATAACCCTGGCCCCTCAGCAGCCAGCCACACTGCTGCATGCCTGACATGGGGATTAGCTGTAAATCACCAGGGGTAGATACCAGGGCCTCTTGCGCAATTGGCTATTTGTTAAAGATGTCCTGTCAGTCAGGTGGGCGGGCATAAAAGTATTTTTTTTTTCCTGAAGCTGCCCCCCCCCTTTAAGGGGGACCTCCGGGGGGTCTTGTCACAGTTGTGAGCGCTGCACCCCCGGTAGTTCCGTCCCTGAGTGCAGAGGTCTGTCTGTAAAGCTTTGCTATTTCCCTATTGCCTGTTTTCACGGAATAGCTAAAAAAAAACAGTCAACCAGAAAATACAATACATCATTGCAAAATTGATACGTTCTAGTACCCTAAAACATTGATAAGAGGGTAAGTGAAAGAGGGAGAAACCAGTGTCAGTTCTGGAGGCTGGGGGTTGCTAAGCACCCCAATTAGTTCTTTTTTTTTATTTATTTTTTTTGACCTTTTTATTTACATAAAAAAAGAAAAACATAATCTCAACATAAACAATGTCACGCAGGACAAATAATATATTAGCAATGATACAAAAAACATATTAAAGAAACATTCTCCCCAGTATATATGTCCTTGTCCCGCTTTTCTGACAATAATCAAATTAAAGTGGCTAATTTTTGAAAATATACAAAAACCAAAATGCCTCTAAAATAATACAAGAAGGAAAAAGGGAGAAGAAAAAAAAAAAAGGAAAAAGCCCCCCCCCCCTCCCAAAAGATCCTAATATGATACTCTATATCCTCCAACTATGGAATCTTCACCTAACTTAATCAATATCACTACTATTTCTAATCCATGTATCTGGAAATACCTGGAGTATAACTAATTCAGCAAAGCTTACTGAAGCTACAAAGGGCGATAAAATTTGTCTCTGCACCGCCAACGGATATGATTTAATAACCGGGGCCCAGCCTATCAAGAACTTTCTAATTTTCTTTTCAGAATTAGTTCTATAGCACCCCCAATTCTCAAAGGTGTTAACAGTCAAAAATCTGCAAGTTTTTTTTTTATAGATCTAAAATTCTTAAAGGCACAGTCTACACTAAAATTGTTATTGTTTAAAAAGATAGATAACTCTTTTACTACCCATTTCCCAGCTTTGCACAACCAACATTTCTAGATTAATATACTTTATCACATTTAAACCTCTAAATTTCTGCCTGTTTCAAAGGCTCTAAATACAGCCTCTTAATCACATGCTTTTGTATTTGCTTTTCACAACAGGAGAGAGCTAGTTCATGTGGGCCATATAGATAACATTGTGTTTACGCCCGAGGAGTTATTTAATATTTAGCACAACACAGCACTAAATGCAAGTCAATAGATAATAAATAAAAAAGTCATGTGATCAGGGGGAAACCTCTCTTGGTTAGTTGTCCACATTTGAGAAAGCATGGGATAATGAAAGAAGGAAAGACAAGGTAAGCATAAAGGAAATTTATGCTTACCTGATAAATTGATTTCTTCTACGATACGACGAGTCCATGGATTCATCCTTACTTGTGGGATATTATCCTCCTGCTAACAGGAAGTGGCAAAGAGCTCCACAGCAGAGCTGTATATATAGCTCCTCCCTTCTCTCCACTCCCATCATTCGACCGAATGTATAGGAAGAGAAAAGAAAAGCTAAAAGGTGCAGAGGTGACTGAAGTTTTGAAAACAAAAATATAATCTGTCTAATATGACAGGGAGGGCCGTGGACTCGTCGTATCGTAGAAGAAATCAATTTATCAGGTAAGCATAAATTTCATTTTCTTCTACTAGATACGACGAGTCCACGGATTCATCCTTACTTGTGGGATACAATACCAAAGCAACAGGACATGGATGAACGGGAGGGACAAGACAGATACCTAAACGGAAGGCACCACTGCTTGAAGAACTTTTCTCCCAAAAATAGCTCAAAAGAAGCAAAAGTATCAAATTTGTAAAATTTGGAAAAAGTATGAAGGGAGGACCAAGTCGCAGCCTTACAAATCTGTTCAACAGAAGCATCGTGTGGAAGCCACAGCTCTAGTAGAATGAGCCGTAATCTTTTCAGGAGACTGCTGTCCAGCAGTCTCGTATGCCAAATGGATGATGCTTTTCAGCCAAAAAGAAAGAGAGGTAGCCGTAGCTTTTTGACCCCTACGCTTCCCAGAATAAACAACGAATAGGGAAGATGTTTGATGGAAATCCTTGGTAGCTTGTAAGTAAAACTTCAAGGCACGAACCACATCCAAGTTATGTAACAAACGCTCCTTCTTAGAAGAAGGATTAGGACACAAAGAAGGAACAACAATTTCCTGATTAATATTCTTATTTGAAACAACCTTAGGAAGGAATCCAGGTTTAGTACGCAAAACCACCTTATCAGAATGGAATATAAGATAAGGCGAGTCACATTGTAATGCAGAAAGCTCAGAAACTCTTCGAGCAGAAGAGATAGCAACTAAAAACAAAACTTTCCAAGATAAAAGCTTAATATCTATGGAATGCATGAGTTCAAACGGAACCTCTTGAAGAACATTGAGAACTAAATTCAAACTCCATGGCGGAGCAACAGGTTTAAACACAGGCTTGATTCTGACTAAAGCCTGACAAAAGGACTGAACGTCTGGGACATCCGCCATACGCTTGTGTAGTAAAATTGACAAAGCAGAAATTTGTCCCTTTAAGGAACTAGCTGATAATCCCTTCTCCAATCCTTCTTGGAGAAAAGACAAAATCCTAGGAATCCGAACCCTACTCCATGAGTAGCCCTTGGATTCGCACCAATAAAGATATTTAAGCCATATCTTATGGTAAATTTTCCTAGTGACAGGCTTTCGAGCCTGAATCAAAGTATCAATGACTGACTCAGAGAATCCCTGCTTAAATAAAATCAAGCATTCAATCTCCAGGCAGTCAGCTGCAGAGAATTTAGATTTGGATGTTGGAACGGTCATTGGATGAGAAAGTGTAATGTCCCCTTTAATTCAGCCCCACCTTCTTTTGCTTTATAAGTGCACTTCCTGTTATCCTCTTTGCTTGATTATTTTGTTTGGCACAGGTTTACACTTCTCTACTCCAGCTGACTGATATTGAGCCTCAAGCCTTTTCTACCTTTTAGGCTATTTGTTGCCTTCATCGCTATCCTGAACAAAGTACCTGACTCTTTTGTTAAACATTTTGCTGTTCAGCTCCTCTCCGTTCTCAGCTACAGAACACTTCCTGTTCCCAGCAGATTGACTTTGTACAGCCGGATCTACACGCTGTTCCTCGCTCACACCTTCCAGTAGCTTTCACGGACACTGCTACTGCTCTCTTCTCATCGTGTTAACATACACCAACCACCGGATTCATTCTGCTTCAGCTGCTAGTACTTGCAAGTATATCTCAATCTGTATTGAACTGCTAATTGTTATTTGTCTGCCATCCCGTTGTTTGCAATACTTTGCTTATCTATTGCATAACCTGTTTTCTAATCATTTGCTGCTTAAATCTCCAGTCTGCATTCTAACCATAAAAGTCAATGAATGTGTGAGCACCTATTTAATCGCCCAGTCAATTTAGTGGTTATGATGAGTAATCCCAAACTTGTAAAACACCAAGATGGAGATGTCTCAATAAATTGACTCACCCCTGGCTGTAGACAGTGACTTGATTTATGCCTCCTTCCGCTACTCGCAGAGTCTGGCCCGTCCTCAGAGAGCTGGCTTTATCTCCGGGGTAGTGGGTATGTATACAACAGAGCCCCTTTCTTGCTGCCTCCGGCTTGTATTCCGCTCTCCTCCTGGGTCCCGCTCCACTCGCGGTAACTTGGCGTCTGACGTCACCGACTCCTTCCTTCTCAGCTGTTCAATCAGCTGTTAGAACCGTGAGATGGGCGCTGGCTGGATCAGTCGTAGTGATAGCGGTTACAAGCTACCTCTGTGCAGGCTCCGTTTCAAAGAATTCAGGATAACAAAGTGATGAGCTGCACCAGGGTACTTGTTAAAAACTTTTATTGTAGGTCACAATATCTTCTTTCCAGAAGCATCATTACACAACAATAATGGACATTGTGGTGTGTATAGAAATCACCCAAAGAGCTTATTGCTGACGCGTTTCAGCCTATACCGGCCGTAATCGTAGCATAATGCTCATAATCCCAATTCACCTTTAAATCCCTTGTGCTAAATTGTGATTGGATAAAACAATTATCCTGGGCGGTTTCTAGGAACACACCTGTTGTATATACACCAATGTAAACTGTTATTCATATATGTTTTTGTAAACAATAGTAAGTAATATTAACATTATACATTTGCTTGTGATCAGATGTACTCGTGCTTTAGGACCAAATAATGCCATTTAGCTTTAAAGTTATGATTCTAGCTAATTATTTTGGCTTTTTAACACAATGAACTTTCATACTTTTTGTAATTAGTTTTTCTTACTGAGCTTTTTGGTCCATTACTCCAATGAGTAATAATTGTATAAAGAATGAGTCAATAACAAAACAAAACAGAAAAGAACTGCTCAAAAATATAGTAACTTTCAAAATCTTATTTGCATGAATTGTTGTGGCTATTCTTTTACTAGGAAATAATGTTGCCAGACTATATCCAAATATTGATAAAAATAAAAATAAATAAATGGATTATTATATATACTTTCTCCAAATATATGTTTGTGAACTTTTTTCTCTCATAATATCCAAATATGGATTTTAATATTCACTTTTGAATTTTAAATTTTAAATTAGAAATTTCAAATTCCAAACTTTAAATCTCAAACAATGAAATTCAAATATTGAACTTCGTATCTCTGGATCTTTGATTATTGACCCTACTCTGATGGTGCTTTCGGACACACAGACCCCAGACCCTTCATTCCCAAAAATTAATTATGTCAAATTCCGAATTTAGACCTGTGGGAATTCTGGTTTTGAGTCTGTGTATCCAAAAGGCTTCCCTTTTGGCTAGGAGTTTGTCTCTGTCTCCACCCCTTGCCTTACAGGTTACTTGTTCAATAATTGTCCACCTCATTGTGTCTATACTTTTGTTGTGTATCATTTTAAAATGCTGCACTAATGGTGTTGTTAATTTCCCTGCTTTTATATTAGTTACATGTTCACGTATTCTGTCCCGTGTTTCTCTAGTTGTGAGTCCTGTATATTGGACTCCACACTGTACACAGGTCAGCAAATAGACCACATAAGTTGCTCGACAATTCAGGCATGAAAAATGCCTGAAATGTTCACCTGTTGTTGTACTTGAGAAGCCTTCGCCGCACTGTAAAAGTCCACATGCTATACAAGATGTATAGCTACATTTAAAGACCCCTTTAAATCTTAACCATGATGATTGATCCGGTTTTGTGGTACTTATTTGTGTGGGAGCTAAAATGTTAGCTAAACTTTTTCCTTTTTTAAATGCATACCTGCACCCCTTTGATATAATCTCACTGAGATCATCATCAGCCGATAACATACGAAAATGTTTTCGTATGATGTTGCAGATCTGATGATATTGATTACTATATCTAGTGATAAAGGAAACACCTTCAAAATGATCCTTTTTCGTAGGTTTCTCTGAATTTAGAAATTGTGACCTGTTAGTTTTGGCTATCTCTACTCTAGAAATAGATACTTCCTTTTTCTTGTACCCTCTTTGACATAAACGGTCCTCTAATTCTGAAGCCTTAAGGGGCAGTTTATACGTTTAAGACGTAATTGTACAACACAGGAGGAATTTGATATACAGGCTTCAGAATTAGAGGACCGTTTATGTCAAAGAGGGTACAAGAAAAAGGAAGTATCTATTTCTAGAGTAGAGATAGCCAAAACTAACAGGTCACAATTTCTAAATTCAGAGAAACCTACGAAAAAGGATCATTTTGAAGGTGTTTCCTTTATCACTAGATATAGTAATCAATATCATCAGATCTGCAACATCATACGAAAACATTTTCGTATGTTATCGGCTGATGATGATCTCAGTGAGATTATATCAAAGGGGTGCAGGTATGCATTTAAAAAAGGAAAAAGTTTAGCTAACATTTTAGCTCCCACACAAATAAGTACCACAAAACCGGATCAATCATCATGGTTAAGATTTAAAGGAGTCTTTAAATGTAGCTATACATCTTGTATAGCATGTGGACTTTTACAGTGCGGCGAAGGCTTCTCAAGTACAACAACAGGTGAACATTTCAGGCATTTTTCATGCCTGAATTGTCGAGCAACTTATGTGGTCTATTTGCTGACCTGTGTACAGTGTGGAGTCCAATATACAGGACTCACAACTAGAGAAACACAGGACAGAATACGTGAACATGTAACTAATATAAAAGCAGGGAAATTAACAACACCATTAGTGCAGCATTTTAAAATGATACACAACAAAAGTATAGACACAATGAGGTGGACAATTATTGAACAAGTAACCTGTAAGGCAAGGGGTGGAGACAGAGACAAACTCCTAGCCAAAAGGGAAGCCTTTTGGATACACAGACTCAAAACCAGAATCCCAACAGGTCTAAATTCGGAATTTGACATAATTAATTTTTGGGAATGAAGGGTCTGGGGTCTGTGTGTCCGAAAGCACCATCAGAGTAGGGTCAATAATCAAAGATCCAGAGATACGAAGTTCAATATTTGAATTTCATTGTTTGAGATTTAAAGTTTGGAATTTGAAATTTCTAATTTAAAATTTAAAATTCAAAAGTGAATATTAAAATCCATATTTGGATATTATGAGAGAAAAAAGTTCACAAACATATATTTGGAGAAAGTATATATAATAATCCATTTATTTATTTTTATTTTTATCAATATTTGGATATAGTCTGGCAACATTATTTCCTAGTAAAAGAATAGCCACAACAATTCATGCAAATAAGATTTTGAAAGTTACTATATTTTTGAGCAGTTCTTTTCTGTTTTGTTTTGTTATTGACTCATTCTTTATACAATTATTACTCATTGGAGTAATGGACCAAAAAGCTCAGTAAGAAAAACTAATTACAAAAAGTATGAAAGTTCATTGTGTTAAAAAGCCAAAATAATTAGCTAGAATCATAACTTTAAAGCTAAATGGCATTATTTGGTCCTAAAGCACGAGTACATCTGATCACAAGCAAATGTATAATGTTAATATTACTTACTATTGTTTACAAAAACATATATGAATAACAGTTTACATTGGTGTATATACAACAGGTGTGTTCCTAGAAACCGCCCAGGATAATTGTTTTATCCAATCACAATTTAGCACAAGGGATTTAAAGGTGAATTGGGATTATGAGCATTATGCTAAGATTACGGCCGGTATAGGCTGAAACGCGTCAGCAATAAGCTCTTTGGGTGATTTCTATACACACCACAATGTCCATTATTGTTGTATAATGATGCTTCTGGAAAGAAGATATTGTGACCTACAATAAAAGTTTTTAACAAGTACCCTGGTGCAGCTCATCACTTTGTTATCCTGCATTCTAACCATATCTTACTAGTCCTAAAGCCCGTTCACACGGGCCGTGTGGTTTATTTTTATTTTTATATTCTCTCTCTCTCTGTGCCCTATCTCTCTCTCTCCCCTCTTTCTCCCCCCTGTCTCTCTCACTCTCTCCCCCCTGTCTCTCTCACTCTATCCCCCCTGTCTCTCTCACTCTCACTCCCCTGTCTCACTCTCACTCTCACTCCCCTGTCTCTCTCTCACTCCCCTGCCTCTCTCTCCTCCCCCCTGTCTCTCTCTCTCTCCCCTGTCTGTCTCTCTCTCTCCCCTCTCTCTCTCTCCCCCCCTGTCTCTCTCTCTCCCCCCCCTGTCTCTCTCTCTCCCCCCCTGTCTCTCTCACCCTCTCCCCTGTCTCCCTCTCCCCTGTCTCTCTCACCCTCTCCCCTGTCTCCCTCTCCCCTGTCTCTCTCTCCCTCTCCCCTGTCTCCCTCTCCCCTGTCTCTCTCACCCTCTCCCCTGTCTCCCTCTCCCCTGTCTCCCTCTCCCCTGTCTCCCTCTCCCCTGTCTCTCTCTCCCTCTCCCCTGTCTCTCTCTCCCTCTCCCTTGTCCCCCTGTCTCCCTCTCCCCTGTCTCCCTCTCCCCTGTCTCCCTCTCCCCTGTCTCCCTCTCCCCTCTCTCCCCTCTCTCCCTCTCCCCTGTCTCCCTCTCCCCTCTCTCCCTCTCCCCTCTCTCCCTCTCCCCTCTCTCCCTCTCCCCTGTCTCCCTCTCCCCTGTCTCCCTCTCCCCTGTCTCCCTCTCCCCTGTCTCCCTCTCCACTGTCTCCCTCTCCCCTGTCTCCCTCTCTCCCTGTCTCCCTCTCCCCTGTCTCCCTCTCTCCCTGTCTCCCTCTCCCCTGTCTCCCTCTCCCCTGTCTCCCTCTCCCCTGTCTCCCTCTCTCCCTCTCCCCTGTCTCCCTCTCCCCTGTCTCCCTCTCCCCTGTCTCCCTCTCCCCTGTCTCCCTCTCCCCTGTCTCCCTCTCCCCTGTCTCTCTCACCCTCTCCCCTGTCTCCCTCTCCCCTGTCTCTCTCTCCCTCTCCCCTGTCTCCCTCTCCCCTGTCTCCCTCTCCCCTGTCTCCCTCTCCCCTGTCTCCCTCTCCCCTGTCTCCCTCTCCCCTCTCACCCTCTCCCCTGTCTCCCTCTCCCCTGTCTCCCTCTCCCCTGTCTCCCTCTCCCCTGTCTCCCTCTCTCCCTCTCCCCTGTCTCCCTCTCCCCTGTCTCCCTCTCCCCTGTCTCTCTCTCCCCTGTCTCCCTCTCCCCCTCTCCCCCTCTCCCCTCTCTCCCTCTCCCCTGTCTCCCTCTCCCCTGTCTCCCTCTCCCCTGTCTCCCTCTCCCCTGTCTCCCTCTCCCCTGTCTCTCTCACCCTCTCCCCTGTCTCCCTCTCCCCTGTCTCTCTCTCCCTCTCCCCTGTCTCCCTCTCCCCTGTCTCCCTCTCCCCTGTCTCCCTCTCCCCTGTCTCCCTCTCTCCCTCTCCCCTGTCTCTGATCAGCTGCTTTCAACGGCTATTTGCTAAGTGGGTTGTCAACGGCTAGTGCGAGGGTGTGATAGGCGGCTAGGCTAGTTGCGTGCGCGTGGGTTCGCGTGCGCGTGCGCATTGTGTGATAGGCTAGTAGCCTAAGTGGGTTGTCAACGGCTAGTGCGAGGGTGTGATAGGCGGCTAGGGTTCGCGTGCGCGTGCGCATGCTCAAATCAGTTTTGTGAGTGTGCGTGCGCAGCAAGGGGGGTCAAAGTGCTAACAAACATGCTAAGTGGGTGGGAGAGTGCGCGCGTGCGAAGTATCAACAGCTGGCCAAGGTTGCGCGTGCGATCAGCGGCAAGAGTTTGTCTGAACTGCGCATGACGGCTTCAGACAAACTCTTGTCTTTTATAATATAGGATGCTTTGCAACAATCAAAGTACTAAGAACATATCAGCCGTATCTTTTTGCATAGTGTCATTTATACTTATATCAGCAGTTATCCTAACCTCTACCTGCTGTATTACTTTGCAAACACTCAGTTCACTCTTACACCGCTGCTGGGAATCATCCATTACTATTAAAGTGCTGTACTAATACTGACACTGCAGGCTAAGCCTTTCCTGTGGTTGTTCCGCTATTACAGCTACACAACATTTAAATATTGTAGTTATAACATAATAATCAAGCCCTTAAAAAATAGCTACTAATAGTAATGGATCTCCAAACTGTGAAAACTGAAATTGATACTCTTAATCAAAAAGTTGAATATCTGGCAAGAGCACTTACAGATTTGCAAACCGAAAACAAAGCCTTAAAGAATTTGGTTAAAGACATAGTTGCACCAAAAAACCCTGAGCCTCCAGAGCCACAGGTAAATCCACCAGCTTTATTTTCAGGAAAAAGAAATGAATTCAGAGACTTTAAAAATGCCTGTTATCTTCTATTCACCATGAAACCCAGGACTTATTGTTCTGATAAAATAAAAGTCTGCACAGCCATATCTTATTTAACTGCCGAACCCAGGTCATGGGCAAACAGACTATTTGAGTCAAATAATCATATTTTGGAGTCCATTGATCAATTTTTTCTTTCCATGGCAGCTTTATATGAGGATACTAATACCCAGATTCAAGCAGAAACTAAACTCAGAGCACTTAAACAGGGTAAACGTCCTGTTGAGGAGTTTATAACTGATTTTCAAATGTGGACAACTGACACCCAATGGAATAACATTTCCCTGAAAAATCAGTTTAGATTGGGACTTAATGACACACTTAAAGATGAACTGTCAAGGTTGGAGATGCCTGATACATTGCCTGGCTTAATGAAACTAGCAACCACTTTAGACCGTAGGTTTAGGGGGAGACGTTCTGAAAAATTATCAACAGACACACCCCCTAGAACCGACAAAAGAGGGGTAAGCTGACTAGTATAAATTCTGCCACACCTAAATTAAGTGTAGACCACCAATCATTCACATTATCTCTGTCTTTGCAGTGGGATCTCCAACAAATCAAGACTGACGCAATAATTGACTCCGGGGCTTATGATTGTTTCATAGATTCTAAGTTCGTTTCTGTAAATAAAATACCTTGTGTTGATAAGCATACACCGGTGTTTATAAAAGTTATTGACGGTTCCTTCATACATAATGGACCCATCACACAGCACACCATACCTTTGCTAATTACTACAAATCATGGTCACACTGAATATCTCAGTTTCGATGTAATACCAAACTCTTTACATCCTATTATTATGGGATATACATGGTTGAAAAAACATAACCCGAGTATAAATTGGGCGAAACCTAATATTTTATTTGATTCCCATTACTGCAAAACCACTTGTTTCCCCTATCAGTTACTTGGAGCAGTAGACATAGCTATTCCTTCTGAATACCATGATTTAACTGATGTATTTGATCTAAAAGAGGCTGAGGTCCTGCCTCCTCATAGGGTATACGATTGCCCCATAGATTTAATCCCTGGCTCCCAAATCCCATACGGGAAAATTTATCCACTTTCACAGAAGGAGTTGCAACACTTAAGGGAATACTTAGATGACAACTTGAGAAAAGGCTTTATAGTACCCTCTGTCTCACCTGCAGCTGCAGGCATGTTTTTTGTTACCAATAAGGATCAGTCACTAAGACCAATCATAGATTATCGGGCCTTGAACTCAATTACCATAAAGAACCGTTACCCTCTGCCACTCATCCCCGAACTCCTAGAACGCTTAAATGGCGCCACCATTTTTACTAAATTGGATTTGAAGGGGGCCTATAACTTAATAAGAATCAAGGAGGGGGATGAGTGGAAGACAGCTTTTAGAACGAGGCACGGACTCTTTGAGTATAAGGTTATGCCATTTGGGCTGTGCAATGACCCTGGCACATTTCAACACTTTATAAATGACATTTTCAAAGATCTAATTGATGTGTGTGTTATCATCTATCTCGATGACATTTTGGTTTATTCTAGAGATACACAGGAACACATAAAACATGTCAGGTGGGTCTTAACAAGACTTCGTGAACATAAATTATTTGCAAAGGCAGAAAAATGTTTATTTCATGTACATGAAATAACATTTTTAGGTTATATCATTTCCCCTGACAAGGTACAGATGGATCCCGAAAAAGTGATGGCAATTAAGAACTGGCCCAAACCCACTAACTTGAAATCTCTACAGAGATTTTTAGGGTTCGCTATTTTTTATCGTAGATTCATATACAACTTTTCTACTATTGTGAAACCACTCACAAACTTAACCAGAAAGGCAGTTCCATTTCGGTGGACCCCAGATGCTGATCAAACCTTTAACTTACTAAAAGACTGTTTTACAACCGCTCCAATTTTAAGTTTACCAGATCATACTTGTCAGTTCATTCTGGAGGTGGATGCCTCAGACACGGGCTTGGGGGCAGTTTTATCCCAAAGATCTGATGAGAAACATCCTACTCACCCGATTGCCTTTTATTCCAGAACGTTGTTACCCGCTGAAGTTAATTATTCAGTAGGTGACAAGGAGTTGCTGGCAATAAAATGTGCACTGGAGGTCTGGAGGCATATTTTGGAAGGCACTGACAAAGCTTTCATTATCTACACTGATCATAAAAACCTTCAATATTTAAGACAGAATAAGACATTATCTTCCCGCCAAGTGCGTTGGTCACTTTTTTTTGATAGATTTAATTTTTTATTAACATACAGACCAGGCAAACTAAACACCAAAGCTGATGCCCTCTCTCGACTGTCAGATAACAGACCACATACAGACGACACTTTACAAATGATACCTTCTCATAAAATAATCGGAACTTTAAATAATCTTGAAGTTGATATTTTAGAGGCTTTAGAAAGTGACAGGCTGCCTACACATTTTCAATTGCACAAAGAACCAAATGGTCTTCTCACAATGAATCAGAAATTGTACATTCCAACACAATTAAGATCCAGAATCCTAGATCATTATCATGATCATCCTCTGTCTGGTCATTTAGGTATATTCAAAACAACCGAACTGATGCAAAGGAATTTCTGGTGGCCAAATATGGGTAAAACTATACAAGATTATGTCACATCTTGTGAGACATGTGCACGATACAAAATCGAGAGGAAAAAACCAATAGGTTATCTCACACCTCTTCCTATTCCTGATATTCCCTGGACTGTAATTTCCATGGATTTTATAGTGTAACTTCCACCATCACAAAACCACAACACAATCATGGTAGTCGTCGACCATTTGACGAAACTTGCTCACTTTATACCTTTAAAAAGTTTACCTACAGCCTCCCAAACTGCTGATACCTTCCTAAAGCAAATTGTAAAACTACATGGGATACCAAATGTCATTATAACAGATCGTGGCTCTCAGTTTACCTCCCATTTCTGGATGGAAATTTGCAAACTGTTAAACATACATCCTAGACTTTCGACGGCATATCACCCCCAGACTAATGGCCTCACTGAGCGAGTGAATGGTATCCTTAAACAATATCTTAGATGCTACATTACACACCAGCAGGATGACTGGCTCCATCATTTGGCCTTAGCCGAATTCTCTTATAATAATTCTGTATCAACCTCAACTAAGATGACCCCTTTCTATGCCACTTATGGTTATCACCCTCAAACCATCTGACTGCCTAAAATAGATTCTGCATCACCATCTGTCACTTCTTACTTAGCCAATCTACAGGATGCCCTACAACTACTGAAAGTTCACTTACACAAAGCCAAGACTGATCAACAACACTACTATAACACGAGACATCGTCCAGGTCCTGATTATAAAGTAGGCGACCAAGTGTTGCTTTCCACCAAATTTCTTAAACTTGTTATACCTTCTAAGAAATTGGGTAGTCAATTCATTGGACCATTCCGTATTCTACGTATTCTCAACCCAACAGTTGTGTTGGACCTGCCAGAGAAATACAAGATTCATCCTTCTTTTCATATATCGTTGCTCAAACCCTACAGAACCAGTGAAGACTTTTCGCGCTTAAGTGTTTCTCCACCACCTGTTACTGTCAAGGACCATGAGGAATATGAAGTTGATAGCGTCCTCGACTCACGTATACATCGTGGGAGACTGTAGTATTTGGTTCGATGGAAGGGGTATGGGCAGGAGGAGGACTCTTGGTTATTGCACTCACTGGTCCATGCTCCACGTCTTGTTGCTCTTTTTCATAGACGTTACCCTCAGAAACCCAATGCATCCTCGGTGATGATGCCCTGAAGGGGGGTCTGTAATGTCCCCTTTAATTCAGCCCCACCTTCCTTTGCTTTATAAGTGCACTTCCTGTTATCCTCTTTGCTTGATTATTTTGTTTGGCACAGGTTAAAGGATACACTCCTCTACTCCAGCTGACTGATATTGAGCCTCAAGCCTTTTCTACCTTTTAGGCTATTTGTTGCCTTCATCGCTATCCTGAACAAAGTACCTGACTCTTTTGTTACACATTTTGCTGTTCAGCTCCTCTCCGTTCTCAGCTACAGAACACTTCCTGTTCCCAGCAGATTGACTTTGTACAGCCGGATCTACACGCTGTTCCTCGCTCACATCTTCCAGTAGCTTTCATGGACACTGCTACTGCTCTCTTCTCATCGTGTTAACATACACCAACCACCGGATTCATTCTGCTTTAGCTGCTAGTATTTGCAAGTATATCTCAATCTGTATTGAACTGCTAATTGTTATTTGTCTGCCATTCAGTTGCTTGAAATACTTTGCTTATCTATTGCATAACCTGTTTTCTAATCATTTGCTGCTTAAATCTCCAGTCTGCATTCTAACCATATCTTATGCTTTGCAACAATCAAAGCACTAAGAACATATCAGCCGTATCTTTTTGCATAGTGTCATTTATACTTATATCAGCAGTTATCCTAACCTCTACCTGCTGTATTACTTTGCAAACACTCAGTTTCACTCTTACACCGCTGCTGGGAATCATCCATTACTATTAAAGTGCTGTACTAACACTGACACTGCAGGCTAAGCCTTTCCTGTGGTTGTTCCGCTATTACAGCTACACAACATTTAAATATTGTAGTTATAACAGAAGGTCCTTTCTCAGAGGCAGTTTCCACGGTGGCAGAGATGACATGTCCACTAGATCTGCATACCAAGTCCTGCGTGGCCATGCAGGCGCTATCAGGATTACTGAAGCCCTCTCCTGCTTGATTCTTGCAATCAGACGAGGTAGGAGAGGAAATGGAGGAAACACATAAGCCAGGTTGAACGACCAAGGTACTGCTAGAGCATCTATCAGTACGGCTTGGGGATCCCTTGATCTGGACCCGTAACAAGGAAGTTTGTCATTCTGACGAGATGCCATCAGATCCAATTCCGGTGTGCCCCATTGACGGATCAATGTCGCAAACACCTCCAGATGGAGCTCCCACTCCCCCGGATGAAAAGTCTGATGACTTAGAAAATACGCTTCCCAGTTCTCTCCTCCTGGGATATAGATTGCTGATAGATGGCAAGAGTGAGTCTCTGCCCATCAAATTCTTTTGGAAACCTCTATCATCACCAGAGAACTCCTTGTTCCCCCTTGATTATTGATATATGCTACAGTCATGATATTGTCTGACTGGAATCGTATGAACTTGGTCAAGGCCAACTGAGGCCACGCCTGAAATGCACTGAATATTGCTCTCAATTCCAGAATATTGATTGGAAGAAGATACTCCTCCTGAGTCCAAACACCCTGAGCCTTCAGGGAATTCCAGACTGCACCCCAGCCCAAGAGGCTAGCATCCATTGTCACTATAACCCATGCTGGTCTGCGGAAGCACAGACCCTGGGACAGATGATCCTGTGACAACCACCAAAGAAGAGAGTCTCTGGTCTCTTGATCCAGATTTATCTGAGGAGATAAATTGGCATAATCCCCATTCCACTGTCTGAGCATGCACAGCTGCAGTGGACTGAGATGAAAGCGTGCAAACGGAACAATGTCCATTGCCGCTACCATTAATCCAATGACCTCCATACACTGAGCCACTGATGGCCGAGGAATGGACTGAAGTGCTTGGCAAGTATTTAGAATCTTTAACTTTCTGACTTTAGACCTTCATGTCTACCGAGTCTATCAGAGTTCTCAGGAAAGGAACTCTTGTCAGTGGAACTAGTGAACTCTTTTCTATATTCACCTTCCACGATGTCCGTGTGAGATTTGGCTAGATGGTAAGTTGACGCCTGAATCAAAATATTGCCCAGAAGGGACCCTAGCACCTTTGTGAAGATTCTGGGAGCTGTGGCCAACCCGAAAGGGAGGGCCACAAACTGGAAGTGTTTGTCCAGGAAGGCGAACCTGAGAAACTGGTGATGATCTTTGTGGATAGGAATGTGAAGATACGCGTCCTTCAAGTCCACGGTGGTCATATATTGACCCTCCTGGTTGTTCGTATGGTCTCCATCTTGAACGAAAATTTGTTTAGACATTTGAGGTCTAAAATCAGTCTGAAGGTTCCCTCTTTTTTGGGAACCACGAACAAATTTGAGTTAAACCCCTGACCCTGTTCTAGTTTTGGAACTGGACAGATTACACCCATGGTAAAGAGGTCTTCTACACAGCGTAAGAACGCCTCTCTTTTTGTCTGGTCTACAGACAAACGTGAAAGATGAAATCTCCCTCTTGGGAGAAAATCCTTGAATTCTAGTCGATACCCCTGGGCCACTATTTCTAATGCCCAGGGATCCTGAACGTCGCCTGCCCAAACATGAGCTAAGAGAGAAAGTCTGCCCCCTACTAGATCCGATCCCAGATCGGGGGCTGCCCCTTCATGCTGTCTTGGTAGCAGCAGCGGGCTTCTTAGCCTGTTTACCTTTATTCCAGGTCTGGTTAGGTCTCCAGACTGACTTGGATTGTGAAAAACTCCCCTCCTGCTTTGTGGCGGAGGAGGAAGCAGAGGGTCCACCTTTAAAGTTTCGAAAGGAATGAAAATTATTTTGTTTAGCCCTCATTTTAACAGTCTTGTCCTGAGGAAGTGCATGACCTTTACCTCCAGTAATGTCGGAAATGATTTCCTTTAGTTGAGGCCCGAATAGGGTCTTACCTTTAAAAGGAATAGCTAAAAGTTAAAATTTTGATGACACATCAGCAAACCAAGACTTAAGCCATAACGCTCTACGCGCTAAAATGGCAAAGCCTGCATTTTTTGCCGCTAATTTAGCCATTTGAAAAGCGGCATCGGTAATAAAAGAATTAGCTAGCTTGAGAGCCTTAATTCTATCCAAAATATCATCTAATGGGGTCTCAACCGTAAGAGACTCCTCTAGCGCCTCAAACCAAAAAGCTGCTGCAGTAGTAACTTGAACAATGCATGCTATAGGTTGTAGAAGAAAACCCTGATAAATAAACAATTTCTTTAAAAGACCCTCAAATTTTTTATCCATAGGATCTTTGAAAGCACAACTATCCTCAACAGGTATATTTGTATGCTTAGCCAGGGTAGAAATGGCTCCCGCCACCTTAGGGACCGTCTGCCAGAAATCCCGAATGGTGTCAGATATGGGAAACATTTTCTTAAACGTAGGAGGGGGAGAGAACGGAATGCCTGGTCTGTCCCATTCCTTAGTAACAATGTCTGAAATCCTTTTAGGGACTGGAAAAACATTAGTTTAAGTAGGGACCTCTAGATATTTATCCATTTTACACAATTTCTCTGGTGGTATTACAATAGGGTCATAATCATCCAGAGTCGCTAAAACCTCCCAGAATAACAGGCGGAGTGTTCAAGCTTAAATTTAAAGGTGGTCACGTCTGAGTATGTTTGCGGGAACACATTTCCTGAGTCTGAAAGCTCTCCCTCAGACAGCAATACCCCTACCCCCAACTCAGAACACTGTGAGGGTACATCAGAGATGGCCAATAAAGCATGAGAGGGCTCAGCATTTACTCTAATACCTGACCTACTACGCTTACCCTGTAAACCTGGCAGTTTAGATAATACCTCTGTAAGGGTAGTAGACATAACTGCAGCCATATCTTGTAGGGTAAAAGAATTAGACGCACTAGAAGTACTTGGCATTGCTTGAGTGGACGTTAAAGGTTGTGAGACTTGGGGAGAATTGGATGGCATAACCTGATTCTCTTCAGACTGAGAATCATCCTTAGTCATACTTTTATCACTTAAAATATGTTCTTTGCAATGTAAGGCCCTTTCAGTACATGAGGGACAAAATGTAAGTGGGGGTTCCACAATGGCTTCTAAACACATAGAGCATTGACTTTCTTCAATGTCAGACATGTTGAACAGGCTAGTAATAACCACAAAAAGTCTTGAAAACACTTTATTTAGTGAAAAAAACAACAATCTAAAAAAACGGTACTGCGCCTTTAAGAGAAAAAAAGCGTACAATTTTTCCCAAAACTGCTTTAAAATGTTGTACCTTAAGATTACACCACAAGGAAGGGACAATTAACCCTCTATTATAAAAAAACGTTACCCAAAACATTATCAAAAATAGAAAAGCAACCCCCTGCACCTCGCCACAGCTCTGCTGTGGTGCCTACCTGCCCTCAGGGGTCTGAGAAACCTCACTATCACTTTGTTAGGATATGTCTTTAGCTTAGGCCCACCGGAGCTGGAGCTTGCTGCCTGCATCTGAAAATCAACTGCGCAACTGAGTCGCAAAATTTGGCCCCGCCCATCCAATACAATGTCTCTCTGCCTAGTAAAAACCGCTGTAAAGCGGTATAGAAACTAGCCATGTGGGGTTTTCTGTATTCCCCAATAACACTATAAGCCATGTGAAACCCTCCAGTGCCATCAACAATAAAAAACGTTTCCTCATAAAAACGTCATATTGCCCTTAAACATAAAACCGTTTCCTCTCAAAACGTTATGTTACCAGTGTCAAACATGCTGCCATGCATTTTTAGCCCATAACATACAGGTCCCAGTAATACCCCTTTCATACATGTAGGATTACTGCTTACCCCTTCCCTCATGGGAACTATGTTAGCCAGTTCTGAAATACCACAGTCTCTCCAGAAAAAAATGACTGAACATACCTCAATGCTTGTAGCATGAAAAACGTTCTCCACACTGGAACTTCTCAAGTACTCCTCAGCCATTCTGTGGGAACTCCTCTGGCTCTTAGTGACAACTGCTAAGATCATCAACCTCCAGGCAGAAATCTTCTTCCATCTGCTGCCTGAGGAAAAATAGCACTCACCGGTACCATTTAAATAAAAAAGTCTTGCTTGAAGAAAATAAAAACTATCATTTTATCACCTCTTTCACTTTACCTCTTCCTATTACTAGTATAGGCAAAGAGAATGACTGGGGGTGGATAGAAGGCAGAAGCTATATATACAGCTCTGCTGTGGTGCTCTTTGCCACTTCCTGTTAGCAGGAGGATAATATCCACCAAGTAAGGATGAATCCATGGAATCGTCGTATCTAGTAGAAGAAAAGAGAGTTTTATAGGGATAGATTAATTCAGATTATAGCATAAGGGGGTGAAAAAAAGAGTGAATAGGAGGGAAACGTTATGCATATAGTATATATTTATGTAATGAGTGGGGAAGAAAAAAATACAAAAGCTTCAGAAAAAAAGACCAAACAAATGTATAACATGATACAAAAATATGCCTGATACATATGTTATCAAACACTAAAATGTAATTTGCAGCACCGGATATTGGTGAACAGTGCAAAAATTAATCATAGACTCAAATACATGTTAACTCCGAGAAATGATTGTGTAAAACAAAAATCTAATAACTGTGAAATTATTACGTGGGTCTTATAGCCAAATTTTCTAAAAATGGGTGGTTGTTCTGCAACACATTAGACCAGACATCCTCAAACTTGGCCCTTCAGAAGTTTTGGAACTACATATCCCATGATGCTCAACCAGCATATCAGCTGGCTGAGCATCATGGGAAATGTAGTTCCAAAACCTCTGGAGGGCCAAGATTGAGGATGTCTGAATTCAACCATTTTCTTTTTATACTATTACTAGTCCTAAAGTCCGTTCACATGGGCCATTTTTTGCAGTACATCGGTCCCACCCCTTGCTCTCTCTCCCCCACTCTCTTTTTCTCTATCTCTCCCCCTCTGTTTTGCTCTCTCTCCCCCTCTCATTTGCGCTCTCTCTCCCCCTCTCTTTTGCACTCTCTCTCCCCCCTCTCTCTTGTGCTCTCCCCCCTCTCTTTTGCGCTCTCTCGCTCCATCTCTCTTTTTCTCTCTCTACCCCCTCTCTTTTGCTCTCTCACCCCTCTCTTTTGCTCTCTGTCTCCCCCCTCTCTTTTGCTCTCTCCCCTCTCTTTTTGCTCTCTCCCCCATCTCTTTTGCTCTCTCTCCCCCCTCTCTTTTGCTCTCTCTCCCCCTCTCTTTTGCGCTATCTCCCCCCTCTCTTTTGTGCTCTCTCTCTCCCCCTGTCTTCTGCGCTCTCTCTCCCCCTCTATTTTGCACTCTCTCCCCCCTCTCTCTATCCCCCTCTCTTTTGCTCTCTCTCTCCCCCTCTCTTTTGCTCTCTCTCTCCCCCTCACTTTTGCTCTCTCTCTCCCCCCTCTCTTTTGCTCTCTCTCCCCCTCTCTTTTGTGCTCTCTCCCCCTCTCTTTTGCGCTGTCTCTCTCCCCTCTCTCTTTTGCGTTGTCTCTCTCCCCTCTCTCTTTTGCGCTCTCTCCCCCTCTCTTTTGTTCTCTCTCTCTCCCCCCTCTCTTTTGCGCTCTCTTTCTCCCCCTCTCTTTTGCACTCTCTTCCCCTTTCTTTTGCACTCTCTCCCCCTCTCTTTTGTGCTCTCACTCTTTCCCTCTCTTTTGCGCTCTCCCCCTCTCTTTTGGGCTCTCTCTCTCCCCCTCTCTTTCTCTCTCTCTCTCTCTCTCTCTCTCTCCCCCCTCTATTTTGCTCTGTCTCTCTCCCCTCTCTTTTGCTCTTTCTCCCCCCTCTCTCTCCCCCTCTTTTGCTCTCTCTCCCCCTCTCTATTGCTCCCTCTCCCCCTCTCTCTCCCCACACTTTTCTTTTGCTCTCTCTCTTCCCCTTTCTTTTGGTCTCTCTCTTGCCCCCTCTTATTTTCTCTCTCCCCCTCTCTTTTGATCTCTCTCTCTCTCTTCCCTCTCTTTTTCTCTTTCCCCTCTCTTTTGCTCTTTTGCTCTTTCCCCTCTAATTTGCTCTCTCCCCCCTCTTTTTTGCTCTTTCGCTCTCCCTTACCCTCTCTTTAGCTCTTTCCCATCTCTTTTGCTCTCTCCCTCTCTCTTTGTATCTCCTTCCCCTCTCTCGCACAAGCACGCAACCGCACCCGGTCCAGCCCCCGTCATGCCTACGCTCATGCCCAGCCACACCCGGCCATGTCCACTTCCGCCCACCATCACCGTGCCACAGCAGATCAGGTAAACTCTAAGGCCAGGTGTGTTTGTCCTCGTGCTGTCTCTACTGCGCATGACAGCTTCGGACAAACACACTTGGCCTTTTATATTATAGGATGTCCTTTAAAATTTATTCAGTTGGTTTTACTGTAGATATAATTGAAGGCTGTGGAAACCATTTATCAAAACCTGGATGGAGCTCTGTGAAATAACTACGGGCACCACCACTTAGGGGGACAATGCACAAGAAAGTGCTCAAACAACATATGACAATAAGAAAATGTTGATTTTATTCAAAGATTATTTTTTATTTTTCTAGTGTTGCATCAGATTAAACATTATCATCCAGAGGTCATAGGAGTTAATAAATATTAATTGACAATGTTATACGTGTAATGAAACATCTAGGGGCTTAATTTATATTTTAAATAATAAGCTAAACAAACAAAGGCTAGCACTTCCCTGAGAGCTTGTGGGGATAACAAAAACAAATATATTTACTAACTAACCTTTGAAACCTGACTTCTACAGACATCCTTAAAGGGACAGTCTACACCAGAATATTTATTGTTTTAAAAGATAGATAATCCCTTTATTACCCATTCCCCAGTTTTGCATAACCAACACAGTTATATTAATATACTTTTAACCTCTGTGAATATCTTGTATCTATGCCTCTGCAAACTGCCGCTTTATTTCAGTTCTTTTGACAGACTTGCAGTTTAGCCAATCAGTGTCTGCGCCCAGATAACTTTACGTGCACGAGCACAGTGCTATCTATATGAAACACGTGAACTAACACCCTCTAGTGGTGAAAAACTGTTAAAATGCATTCTGAAAAGTGGTGGCATTCAAGGTCTAAGAAATTAGCATATGAACCTCCTAGGTTAAGCTTTCAACTAAGAATACCAAGAGAACAAAAGCACAATTGGTGATAAAAGTAAATTGGAAAATTGTTTAAAATGACATGCTCTAGCTGAATCATGAAAGTTTATTTTGGCCTAGACTGTCCCTTTAAAGCATAATTATATCATTCCAGATTTCATCAGCTAATATTAGACAACATTTTCAGAAATACTTAGAGGGAGAGTAAACTCTAAACATTTCTTTCATGCTTATAAAAGAGCACTATTTAAACATATTTTCTGAGGAAAAAAAATGTTGTTAATGTTGTTTATTTTAAATCTAACAAGAAGTGTAACTGGGACATGAAACACACAACTTATTCTTTTATGATTCAGATAGAGAATATAATTTTAAACAACTTTCCAATGTTTTTCTTTTATATAATTTGCTTCATTCTCCTGGTATCCTTTGTTGAAGGGGCAGTATGGCACACTACTGGGAGTTATCTGAAAGCCAATGTGCAGACACCAATCAGCAGCTTCTGAGTCTACCTAGGTATATTTTTAAACAAATGATACAAAGAGAACAAAACTAATTAGATAATAGAAATAACCATGGAAAGTTATTTTAAATTGCATGCTCTATCTGAAACATGAAAGAAAAATTGGGGTTTTAAGCACACATATTACATGGAGACCTTTACAGCGTAACTTGGGTGCTAGAAGTGCATAGCACCCCCATAGAACTGCTACTGGACAGTGATATGTTTCAAAAGCATAAAAACAAAACAAATTCACAGTAATTATTATTATTATTATTATTAACAGGTATTTGTAGAGCGCCAACTGATTCTGCAGCTCTATAAACATAGCTGGTATACAGGATAACATTTATAGCGATCAAATGGGTAGAGGCCCCTGTAGTCGGCTCTGATGAAGGTTATCTGCAAACAGCTGGGCTCATAGGTTTATATTCTAAGGAGTTCAAAGGGAAGCAATGGAGTTAGGAAAGGTTAGTGTTGGTTGTATGCATCCCTGAATAGTAGAGTCTTTAGGGCGCACTTGAAGCTGTTAAAACTAGGGGAGAGTCTTGTGGAGCGAGGCAGAGAGTTCCACAAGATGGGGGCCAGTCTGGAGAACAGTACAGGAACATCCATTTGTACAGGAAACAAAAGAACTGTAATATGTTTTAAAATACACAAAATGGCAAAGACTAAAAGCAAGTGTCTGACATAACCGGAGCAATTGTTTATACGACAGCTGTATTCTTCTATCTGTACAAGAAAGGGCATCTTCTCAATAGTGATAAAAAAAAGTTTGGCTACATGCTTGAAACTTTAAAGTCACAAAGTTTAATAAAATTACCTTCATTATTCTAAAGTCTATAAACTTTACTCCAATTGCTAGATTTTAAGAGGTAATTAATCAAAGCAAGAGATTGCAAATTAAAAAAAGCAGTTACCCTGAGAATCAATCCTACCATTCTCTCACATTCATATATACTTCTCAACACTAGGCTATTGAAAAACCTAATATGTTTGATATATAAAAATGTAAGCAGGCTTAATTAAAAGTTCCGAAAACAACTGCACCATAAGGAACTTTTTTTTCTCACCTCTGTCCCTGTGCTCTCCTACCCAGACTCTTTTTTACGTAGATGGATAAATATGTGGGTGTAAATCTCTAGGCATATGTAATAATTATGCTAAAGTTTTATGATCATTTTATATATTAGTCATATGAGTGTTTGTAACAAGTAACTATTAAATGGTCATAAAACACTAAATACATTTTTAAGCACTTTTAAGCAAAGTAGTGAGGTTATTTAATACAAACAATCCACAACGTGAAATCTATGAATAAACACCACTAGGGGGAGCGAAACACGTCAGACTGTGTTCCTCCATGTCGGTTTCCTTGTCTACCATATCGATTCATATCTTTTAATGAATTTTTTAATATTTTTTGTATTTTATTCTATTCACTGGATTAGTGCCTGCATGCTTTTGTCTACTTAGTGAGGTTATTCCCCACCTCCCTCCATTTAAGGGTACCGCCATGTTGAAACCTAGCTTTCACTGCATTCCAGTGCTGACATGCATTTGGACACATGCAGCAACTATCCTTCAGATACCTGCAGTGTAACCTGTGTTCCTAAATGGGGTAACTATAATTAGAGAAAGGTGTATGAAATGTATTTTGGGCCAGATTACAAGTGGCACGCTATCTGTTTTTTCCGCTCGCATGCTAACACTGATAAAATAAACTTTTAGCACATTTATTACAAGTTGAAAGTAAAAAGTTAGCGCAAGAGCAAAAGTCAATGCGTGCTAACTTCAGGTATTGCGACCTCTAACTACTTCTACTCTGCGACCTCTAACTACTTCTACTCATAGATTTCAATGGAGCACGCTTTAAAAAAAAAAATAATAGCACATCACTTGTGCACAAACCCGACACCGCATTAGACCAGCTGAGCTAAACCCGAAGTGATTGATTAATATTTCGCATTCCAATGTTCTTCACATAGAAGAAAATGTACTTTTTTTTATTTTAAATATATATATATATATATATATATATATATATATATATATATATATATATATATATATATATATATATATATATATATATATACAGTATATATATATATATATATATATATATATATATACTGTATATATATATATGTTTTTAAAAAAATATATATATCATATCAATATTACCAGATACATATCAGTCCAAAAAGTGATTAAGCCTTTGAAAAAATATGACATCAAGCCAGGTGTTGAATAGTAGTCACCACTACTGAATTAAAAGAAGTCACAGACTTTTGATTTTTAAAGATGGTAATTTATTTTAATAATGTTTAGTGGAACTGTAATCCCCTTCCTTAGACTAACAAATATGTGCACACAATGAGAATAAGTACAGAAACTCACCACACCCCCATGATTAAATTGCATCCAAAATAAAGTTATAGCTTTATTAGTAATTGAATTCAAGACAAGAGGATGATTTCCATGGCAACGTGAGGTACATCTTGTGGCTACAATCAATTTCACAAGCTTTTGCTATGGTTACCAATACAATACAAACATTCAAAATCAAGGGGAGCATAAGGTTTAAAACAAGTGCTCTAGTCTGCTGTTTCAATCTAAATAAAATAGTTCATCTATACATAAGTTCAAGTATACAGTTTAACTATACATAGTGCTAAAGCATAATCTAATATAGAACTAGGAATTTATTATTTTGTTAATAATAAGGCATATGATCAGTTTTATAGATTCAATGCAAGTTAAAAACAGAAACCACCAAAGCAGAGAGAATGACACCAAATAAATCTCATAAATGGTGGCATGGATAAGTGTATACAAATATTATACAAATATTCCTTATGACACAATTTAGAGTGAACTTGTTTGTACCAGAGCATCAATATGTCCAGACATTGGTGGTTTTGTGTACAGAGATTTAGCTGGTCCACTAAATGTAGGGTTGCCACCTCAGCCATGTTTTTCTGGACACTTATGAGTTACACATGCTGCAGGGTGTGCAGGGAGGAACATGTATTATGTTTCTGGACAGCACTATTCATATTCCTCCCTGCACATCCTGCAGCCTGTGTAACTTATAAGTGTTCTGTATTTTATGGGACGGGTGGCAACCCTAACTAAATGCCATAGCCAATGCTACACCATTAAATATAGTGTGTAATGGCTACCACCACGTTATTATACACACAAGAGGAGAGTACTGTTTAAAGCAGATTAGATATTTAAAAAGGACAATATAAAAGTGAAGTCCCTGAATATTCACATATAAATATAAGAAATGTGCATTTACTGAATGTATAAGATGACTGAATAGCAAGGTGTGGGGCACAATTCAGGTCTCTTTAACACTGTATTGGGTACCACACTGAGGACCCACGGGTCTTCCCTAAGAAAATCGAATGGATATCGCCCACCAAGATCCATGAAAAGGTAAAACATTAAGGCCTTAATTACAAGTGTAGCTCACAAATATTAGTGCTATTGTGCATTAACGTGGCTCAAGCGCAATCAATAGCTGTTGTGCTCATATAAATCCAAAGTTATTTTTATCGCTCGCACAATAGTGTATGGCGGGCTAACATCTGCCTATTATATAGTACGGGTATGCTAAATGCAGTAAAATTAATGCTGGATATTCCTCGATGTTGTGCTAAGCTAATGGTGTGCTAAGCTAATGGTGCGCAAGCAGTGGAGTTCTTCATGTAGCTTTACATTTTACAGCTGTATTTGGAATTGACTTTAAGGGCAATAAAACTCAACACTTATAACAAAGCCACTGGTTAATCTGAGGTTTATAATCCAGGGATCCAGTGTGCCTCTCTTTGTAATAGGATATTGCCCCATCTCCTCCTCTTGTGATTAGTAATAGTAGTTCTTAAATGTCATACTGTTTATCCACTCTTTCAATCATCAGGGCCTGAATCATGATTTTACTGTCCCTTTAAATTCATTGGTAAACTCAATCACAGTAGTTACAATGCTTTTTGAAGGGGACACATAGAATTATATTCTTATCATATTGGATGTCTTATCAAGGTGGTTTTCTACAAATTCAGTGGTAAAGTCTTAACATCTTTGTAGATCATTCATTTTATAAACATTACAAAATACCCCATGGTTACTATTAAGTATTTGTGTAATAATTACATATTGCATTCAAATGTCCCTTTAATTGCATTGATAGATCTCTGCATAATACAGTGTCTTTGTTTACTAAGTGGCCACACATGTATAATATATTTAAGGCCATTTATCAACGTTTAAACAATAGACTGAACACTAGATCCCATATTAAAGCAATGTATTGGAAAAGCCTCTCATCATTGTTGTTCTGCTTGACATTAAATTTCAGAGCATAAATCAGATTTTTTCATTTGTGACTACAGCAAATTGAATATGTCATTACAACAGGGAAGTTTATGACAGATTTAAACCCTTCTTGAAATGTTTTAGGTTTTTAAGCCAAACTGCCTTAATTTGAGTATTAGTTTAGATGACATGTCAGATATTATTTTCTTATGCGTCTGTTGTGTGGATTTATATTAAAAGGATCATCTTTAAGAATGAACACAATTACAGTGCTTAGATTCCTTGATTTCAGTTTTAAATAGAAGCATTTTTGCAATATACTTCCAAAGTAGGCAAAAATGCTTCTAGCACCAGTTATTACAGTTTCAGCGGCATACGTACATATGCTACATGTAACCAGAAGATCAGAATTCAAGGACCATGCCTGCTTATAGAGATGGTACTGTTGAGTATTGGGTAAAGACTTAAAAGAATAGTGAAGTCAAAATTAAACTTTCATGATTCAGATAGAGCATGCAATTTTAAGGTACTTTCTAATTTACCCCTATTATCATTTTTTTCTTTATTTTTATCTTTATTTTTAAAAGTAAGATTGTAAGCATAGGAGCTGGCCCATTTTTAGTTCAGCACCTGGGTAGAACTTTTTTTATTGGTGTCTAAATGTAGCCACCAATCAGCAAGAGCTACCCAGGTGCTGAACAAAAAAATGGTCCGGCTCCTAAGCATACATTCAAATAAAGATACCAAAGAACAATTGATAATAGGAGTAAATAAGAAAGTTGCTTAAAATTGCATGCTCTATTTGAATCATGAATTTTGACTAGACTATTCCTTTAAAGGAATACTGAACCAAAAAAAATATATATATATTTCATGATTCAGATAGAGCATGCAATTTTATACAACTTTCTAATTTACTCCTATTATACATTTTTCTTCATTCTCGTGCTATCTTTATTTAAAAAGCAGGAATATAAAGCTTAGGAGCAGGCCCATTTTAGGTGCAGCACCCTGGATAGCGCTTGCTTATTGGTGGCTATATTTAGCAAACCAATAAGCAAGCATAACCCAGGTTCTGAATAAAAAATGGGTCAGCTCTTAAGCTTTACATTCCTGCTATTTAAATAAAGGTAGCAAGAGAACAGAGAAAAATTGATAATAGGAATAAATTAGAAAGATGCTTAAAATTGCTCCTCTATCTGATAGAAATCATGAAAGAAAAAATGTGGGTTTAGTGTCCCTTTAGATAACTTTCTAATGTACTCCAATTATCAATTTTTCTTTGTTCTCTTGGTATCTTTATTTGAAAAAGCAGGAATGTAAGCTTTAGGTACTGGCACATTTTTGGTTCAGACCTGGTTAGCACTTGCTGATTGGTGGCTACATTTAGCACAATTGAATTTAACATGTCAGGTTAGCGCAACTTTAGAGTTTTGGTTAACTGTTATGCAAAACAAAAAAGTTGCACAAAATCAATAAAAATACATTTAAAAGTACAGTTCCACTCTACCATCTAATACAAATTATTTAAAAAAATTGCAATAAAAACTTATAAGGGCACAAAAATATGAGGTCTCAGGTGTTAAACTTTTATGATTCAGATAGTGCATGCAATTTTAAACAACTTTTCAATTTACTTCTGCTATCAAATTAGCTTTACTCTCTTGGTATCTTTTATTGAAGATTAAAACTAGGTAGGCTCATAAGAGTGCACGTGCCTCTTAGTACTCTGACAGCACTGTTTTGCAACATTATTTATAGCTTTGTTAGACAATGTTGCAAAACACTGCTACCATAGAGTACTAAAGACACATGAACACTCCTGAGCTCTTATGAGCCTACCTAATTTTATTCTTCAATAAAAGATATCAAAAGAACAAATCAAATTTGATGAGAAATAAAGTGGAAAGTTGTTTAAAATTGCATGTTCTATCTGAATCATGAAAGTTTAACTTTGACTTTACTGTCACTTTAACAGAGATACATACATATACAGTAAATGTCTAAATATGTATTATTTATATATTTATATATATATATATATATATATATATATATATATATATATATATATGTGTGTGTGTGTGTGTGTGTGTGTGTGTTTATATGTGTGTGCAAATGTATTTATGCATTTATATGTGTATATATGTATTCACAGAAATATATATATATATATATATATATATATATATATATATATATATATATACACATATATATATATACATACAGTATATACAAATATAAACACACCTACCCCTGGGATAGGAATAACCCAATCGAAATGGTTCCAACTCATTTCAAAGCCATACATTGCAGCATTGGGCATTCAAGGAGTTTATGGGAGTCTTCATCCCTGGCAGCACGGTGGCCAAGGAAAAATCATGGCTGCACATGTTATACACAATGACACAAATCTCCCAGTTCAAATAAAAGATTCTATTATAATTTAGAATTTTGCTGGTATTGTCTATTAAAGGGTCAGTCTACACCTTAGTCATGGTTATGGCTTACTTTAAAGGGACAGACTACACCTTAGTCATCTTAAAGTTTTACCTTAGATTAAGCTGCAAATAAAACAGTTATTTTGAAATAAATATTGTTTATGGCCAGTTTGAAATGGCTGCCAAACTCCACCCACTGATGACATCACAATCTGGGTTGCATATTATCTCTTTAAAACTGTCCAGAAACAATATTAATTTTCAAATAACTTTTTTACCATTCCTGCTGCATGATATAGAAAGGGTGCATTTCCAGCTTAATCTAAGGTAAGACTTTAAGATGACTAAGGTGTAGACTGTCCCTTTTAATTTAGTTGCAAATATCCTCCTGCACTATTTCTATATCATGCAGCAGTAACAGTAAAAAAGTTATTTTAAAATGACTATTGTTTCTGGTCACTTTGAAATGGCTGCCAAACTCCACCCACTGATGACATCACAATCTGGGTTGCATATTAATTCCAATCACAAAAGGCTCACTAGTTGGATTCAACAGACTGTCAATGCTATTCAGCAGAGTGGATAGATGCAGCCCAGATTGTGATGTCATCAGTGGGTGGAGCTTGGCAGCCATATTAAGGGACAGTCAACACCAGAATTTTGTTGTTTTAAAAGATAGATAATCCCTTAATAATCCATTCCTCAGTTTTGCATAACAAACACAGTTATAATAAATACACAAAAGAGACTAATAAGCGCAGAGTGTAATCACTAAACTCCTGAATCACCTAAGGGTCCCTCTCAAAGGTGTAGAAAATTAGCACAAATAGTACAAATTGACCAGGAGCGCTAAAAAAGCTAAAAGTGATAGGGTAATAGTAGCCTAATAATAATAAAATGCCAAGTGTATGTGCAAAGGATTATGTGCAAAATTATTTCATAAAGTGCAAAAAATCAAAAATGTAAAAAATGGTCCAGCCAGGTATATATATCTTAATATATGCCTAAGTGATATATAAATAATACTGATACGTCTAAAAAAGACTTTCATAAAGTGCACAAGTGTAAAAAATTATCCAACCAGGTATATATATCTCAATATATCCCTATGTGTAATATAAATAATACTGATGCGTCTAAAAATACTTTCATAAAGTGCACAAGTGTAAAAAATGGTCCTCTGACCAGAGTGTGCGTAGAAACCAGAACGGTGATTACAGAGATAATTAATCTAAAATAATGCAAATGTTAAATATACATGAAAATTTATTAATACATGGCCAAATATGCAAACATTATATGCAATAAAAATGATATATAAAAAACAGACGTCTCCGTATAAAAGTTAGGTTGCCACCACACAAATTATCTAAATGCGTATAGTCAGGTGAAAAAGCTTTCAATATTAGTGCAAAAGCCGCATTTCTTAATAAATAGTTTCTTTTTGTGAAGGGGAAATCCTTTTAGCTTACCCCCAGCAGTTCAGTCAGACCAGTCCGTCAGTTTGGAATTACCGCCGTGGCGGAGTGACGTCACTCTTATAGGCGTTGTCCTCAATCTGTGATCCGATTGGTCCTTAGGTCCCAGCTCGAGTTCCTAAGCTGCCGTGTTCCGTAAACTGTAGTATCCGCTCTTTAGTGCTGAATAGCACGCAGGATACTATTTGTAGTATGCAAACAGTTGAATGAATGCTGGAACTCCTGGTTTAAACTTAGAGTCCGATGGGCACTATATCAGTGCATAAGTGCAAGTTCCAATAGGTCTGTGAATATTTGTCTGTCAGGGTATTAGTGTGACAGGAATAGGTCCACAGCTTCAAAAGTGAATTCAGCAACAATAGTACATAACATCAACGTGTTTCTCCCTATACAGGGCTTTTTCAAGATGAAAATGTTGCCACAGTTGCACCTTTTTAAAGGTGTTCCCAATTTCTCATTGGTTAAATGAAATTAGTTAAGGTGGTTTAAAACAATTGCATAAGGTGGTATTGGCAAACCTCTATTTTGGCAACCATACTTGTAATTTGTATCCAAACTATACAATAAATTAATGCATATATAAAAGTTTAAAATGTGTGTCTTAAAATTCAATACTTAGAAGTGTATTAATTAAAACTTATACTTTAAAAAAAAAGATTAAAAAGAAATCCATAAATGTCTTAGAGAATATATATTTATCAAATATAGGATGTTTCCTATACTATACATGTAAAAAATCAATATAAAATACATAGATATAAAATCCATAGATATAAAATCATATAGTTGTTACTCAGAACATTAGCTCATACATAGAGATAAGTTGGCTTAATAAAAAAGTGGGAGGATAGTCGAGTGTTCTACAGAGGCTAATATGAATCTAAAATGGGGTTAATCCAATAAAAACGGTGAAATATCAAGCTCTGAGTTGAGACCAGCAGGGAATAGTGTCTCATATTTATAGATGAACTCTGCTTCTTTCAATTTAAGGAATTTTTCTATATTTCCACCTCTCCAGTTCTGTTTAACATGTAATATTCCCCAATATTTAAGATCTGAGGTTCTGCCTTTATGTATTAGTTTAAAATGTTTATACAAATTAGTATCGTCAATTCCTTTTTCAATACATAAAAGGTGCTCTACTATTATTCTGTCCTTGATCATTCGTTTTGTTTCCCCAAAGTAAATCAGATCACATGTGCACCTAAGGGCATATATAACTCCCTTGGTAGTACATCTAATGCATTCTTTAATTTTAATCTCTTCTCCTGATTTTGAGACCTTTAATGTGCTTCTCTTATCACTGTGTTTGCAGGCCTTACAAGAATAGCACGGAAAAAAGCCTGACATTTTTTCTCCCTGTAGGTCTTTTTGAATGAAACCCCGTATTTTTGAGTTGGGTATGCTAGGTGCCAGAATAGACTTGAAATTTTTTGTTTTTCTTAAGATCATTTTAGGTTTAGGTGGAAGTGAATTTCCTATTATAGGATCTGCTCTAAGTATTGCCCAATGTTTATTAAGGATTTTTCTCATGAGGCCATGGTCTACGCTAAAATCTGTAATAAACGGAGCATTGATTGTTTCCTTATTTTCTTTAGTATCTTTTTGTTTATAAATAAGTAAGGAGTCTCTTTCTGCTTCTTTAGCTCTTTGTACAGCTTTATTTACAATATCTTCGTTATAACCTCTGTCTTTAAACTTTTCTATTAGTACCTCAATTTGATTCTCAAAGTCACACATTCTAGAACAGTTTTTCTTTATCCTTAAACTTTGTCCAACAGGGATATTATCTTTCCATTGTTGCAAATGACAGCTATTAGCGTGAACGAAGCTGTTGGAATCTACTTCCTTAAAATGTGTTTTTGTTTGTATAGAATTATTAATAACCATGATCTCTAAATCTAAAAAAAACAACTTTGTCCCTACTATAATTAAAAGTAAAATTCAGGCCACTGTCATTAGTATTCATATCTTTAAAAAGGCTAAGTAATTTATCTTCTGTCCGTCTCCATAGCAGTAAGACATCATCAATGTACCGTCTATAGAGCACGAGGTCTGCACCACAGTCATGCATCTGAAAAAAGGATTCTTCCCAATTTCCAACAAAAAGATTAGCATAACTAGGTGCAAACCTCGTGCCCATAGCCGTAAATTCGATTTGTAAATAAAATTTCTTATCATGCATAAAATAATTGTTTTTTAGTATAAACTCTATACTTGTGAGTAGGAATTCTTTTTGTTCACTCTTCATATCAGGGTCAGTATCTAAATATTTACTAATTGCTTTAATTCCTTTTGCATGATCTATCACTGTGTAGAGCGATGTTATATCCCCAGTGACTAGAATTAGATTTTCTTCCCAAACTGTATTCTGTAAAATATTCAGAACTTCAGTCGAATCCCTTAAATAGGAATCTAATTTCTTAACAAATTTCTGTAGGTAGATATCTGCATAATGTGAAAGGTTGGATGACAAAGATCCTATCCCGGAAATAATTGGTCTCCCTGGAGGTCGTTCAAAATTTTTGTGAATTTTGGGAAGGAAGTAGAATACTGGGACCCTCGGAAAGATAGGGTCCAGGAACTCCACCTCCTTCTCATTAAGTATACCCAATCTTTTACCGTTTCCTATCAATTTTTTGAGACATGCTGCAAATGTGTTGGTGGGATTCAATTCTAATTTCCTATATGTTTTGGTCTCGCCTAACAATCTATTGGCCTCTAATTTATAGTAACTTGTGTCCATTACTAGTCGTTATTCTGTTAGTGCAACTTATTTCTAATGGGCTTTTCATGTAGAATCTTTTAAGTGTGAGGTTTCTAACGAATTTCCTAATATGTATGTGTGTGTTAAACTTATTTAGCCTCACACTAGGTGCAAAGGATAGGCCGTAACTTAAAATCTTTATTTCATCATCTTTTAAAGTGCTACTGCTAATGTTAAAAACTCCATTTTTATTTATATTTACCTCCCTCTTTTGGCTTCGTGTATTGATCCCACTCCCTCTTGTTCCTCTAGGGGTCTTTTTTGTTGTTTCTGTTTGTCCATGCATTTGTTTTGTTCATTTCTATCAGATCTTTGGAGGTGCCCTCTCTTAGAGGGCTGTTCCCTAAAAAAGAAGCCTCATTTTCTTTTTGTCTAGGTCTTTCTTCTTCATGATTTAGTGGCCTGAATTTTACTTTTAATTATAGTAGGGACAAAGTTGTCTTTTTAGATTTAGAGATCATGGTTATTAATAATTCTATACAAACGAAAACACATTTTAAGGAAGTAGATTCCAACAGCTTCGTTCACGCTAATAGCTGTCATTTGCAACAGTGGAAAGATAATATCCCTGTTGGACAAAGTTTAAGGATAAAGAAAAACTGTTCTAGAATGTGTGACTTTGAGAATCAAATTGAGGTACTAATAGAAAAGTTTAAAGACAGAGGTTATAACGAAGATATTGTAAATAAAGCTGTACAAAGAGCTAAAGAAGCAGAAAGAGACTCCTTACTTATTTATAAACAAAAAGATACTAAAGAAAATAAGGAAACAATTAATGTTCCGTTTATTACAGATTTTAGCGTAGACCATGGCTTCATGAGAAAAATCCTTAATAAACATTGGGCAATACTTAGAGCAGATCCTATAATAGGAAATTCACTTCCACCTAAACCTAAAATGATCTTCAGAAAAACAAAAAATTTCAAGTCTATTCTGGCACCTAGCATACCCAACACAAAAATACGGGGTTTCATTCAAAAAGACCTACAGGGAGAAAAAATGTCAGGCTTTTTTCCGTGCTATTCTTGTAAGGCCTGCAAACACAGCAATAAGAGAAGCACATTAAAGGTCTCAAAATCAGGAGAAGAGATTAAAATTAAAGAATGCATTAGATGTACTACCAAGGGAGTTATATATGCCCTTAGGTGCACATGTGATCTGATTTACTTTGGGGAAACAAAACGAATGATCAAGGACAGAATAATAGAGCACCTTTTATGTATCGAAAAAGGAATTGACGATACTAATTTGTATAAACATTTTAAACTAATACATAAAGGCAGAACCTCAGATCTTAAATATTGGGGAATATTACATGTTAAACAGAACTGGAGAGGTGGAAATATAGAAAAATTCCTTAAATTGAAAGAAGCAGAGTTCATCTATAAATATGAGACACTATTCCCTGCTGGTCTCAACTCAGAGCTTGATATTTCACCGTTTTTATTGGATTAACCCCATTTTAGATTCATATTAGCCTCTGTAGAACACTCGACTATCCTCCCACTTTTTATTAAGCCAACTTATCTCTATGTATGAGCTAATGTCCTGAGTAACAACTATATGATTTTATATCTACGTATTTTATATCTATTTTTTACATGTATAGTATAGGAAACATCCTATATTTGATAAATATATATTCTCTAAGACATTTATGGATTTCTTTTTAATCTTCTTTTTAAAGTATAAGTTTTAATTAATACACTTCTAAGTATTGAATTTTAAGACACACATTTTAAACTTTAATATATGCATTAATTTATTGTATAGTTTGGATACAAATTACAAGTATGGTTGCCAAAATAGAGGTTTGCCAATACCACCTTATGAAATTGTTTTAAACCACCTTAACTAATTTCATTTAACCAATGAGAAATTGGGAACACCTTTAAAAAGGTGCAACTGTGGCAACATTTTCATTTTGAAAAAGTCCTGTATAGGGAGAAAAGCGTTAATGTTATGTACTATTGTTGCTGAATTCACTTTTGAAGCTGTGGACCTATTCCTGTCACACTAATACCCTGACAGACAAATATTCACAGACCTATTGGAACTTGCGCTTATGCACTGATATAGTGCCCATCGGACTCTAAGGTGAAACCAGGAGTTCCAGCACTCATTCAACTGTTTGCATACTACAAATAGTATCCTGCGTGCTATTCAGCACTAAAGAGCGGATACTACAGTTTACGGAACACGGCAGCTTAGGAACTCGAGCTGGGACCTAAGGACCAATCGGATCACAGATTGAGGACAACGCCTATAAGAGTGACATCACTCCGCCACGGCGGTAATTCCAAACTGACGGACTGGTCTGACTGAACTGCTGGGGGTAAGCTAAAAGGATTTCCCCTTCACAAAAAGAAACTATTTATTAAGAAATGCGGCTTTTGCACTAATACTGAAAGCTTTTTCACCTGACTATACGCATTTAGATAATTTGTGTGGTGGCAACCTAACTTTTATACGGAGACGTCCATTTTTTATATATCATTTTTATTGCATATAATGTTTGCATATTTGGCCATGTATTAATAAATTTTCATGTATATTTAACATTTGCATTATTTTAGATTAATTATCTCTGTCATCACCGTTCTGGTTTCTACGCACACTCTGGTCAGAGGACCATTTTTTACACTTGTGCACTTTATGAAAGTATTTTTAGACGCATCAGTATTATTTATATTACACATAGGGATATATTGAGATATATATACCTGGTTGGATCATTTTTTACACTTGTGCACTTTATGAAAGTCTTTTTTAGACGTATCAGTATTATTTATATATCACTTAGGCATATATTAAGATATATATACCTGGTTGGACCATTTTTTACATTTTTGATTTTTTGCACTTTATGAAATAATTTTGCACATAATCCTTTGCACATACACTTGGCATTTTATTATTATTAGGCTACTATTACCCTATCACTTTTAGCTTTTTTAGCGCTCCTGGTCAATTTTTACTATTGGTATAATAAATACACGTTTTACCTCTGTAATTACTTTGTATCTAAGCCTCTGCAGACTGCCCCCTTATTTCAGTTCTTTTGACAGACTTGCATTTTATCCAATCAGTGCTCACTCCTCTGTAAATTCATGTGCTTGAGCTCAATGTTATCTATATGAAACACATAAACTAACGCCCTCTAGTGGTGAAAAACTGTCAAAATGCATTTAGATTACAGGCGACCTTCAAGGTCTAAGAAATTAGCATATGAACCTCCTATGTTTAGCTTTCAACTAAGAATACCAAGAGAACAAAGCAAAATTGGTGATAAAAGTAAATTGGAAAGTTGTTTTAAATTACATGCCCTATCTGAATCATGAAAGTTTTTTTTTGGACTTGACTGTCCCTTTAAAACTGGCCAGAAACAATATTAATTTTCAAATAACTTTTTTTACCATTCCTGCCGCATGATATAGAAAGGGTGCATTTGCAGCTTAATTTAAGGTAAGACTTTAAGATGACTAAGGTGTAGACTGTCCCTTTAAATTAAGTTGCAAATATCCTCCTGCACCCTTTGTATATCATGCAGCAGTAACAGTAAAAAAGTTATTTTAAAATGACTATTGTTTCTGGTCACTTTGAAATGGCTGTCAAGCTCCGTCCACTGATGACATCACGATCTGGGCTGCATTTATGCACTCTGCTGATTATCATTGACAGTCTGTTAAATCCAATTAGTGATTCTTTTGTAACTATTGAAACCTTTATTGAAGTCCAGATTGTGATGTCATCAGTGGGTGGAGCTTGTGACCAGAGACAATATTCATTTTAAAATAACCTTTTTTACTATTTCTGCTGCATGATATAGAAAGGGTGCAGGAGGCTATTTGCAGCAGCTTAATCTAAAGTAAGACTTTAAGATAACTTTAAGATGACTATAGTGTAGCCTTTCCCTTTAAAGAACAGATGCAATTGGGAATTATGGAAGGCGCAAAAGTAAACCTAAAGTATAATTTTAAGTCAATATACTATTTTTAAAATAAAGGAGCTCATTTAGTTATGCTTATTCACAAACACAACATAAAAGACATCTGAAGGTCTTCAATGCTTGTACTTGAAAATGATAGCAAGCACAATCAATAAAGCAATTTGAAAAGTATTGTAATAATAATAATCGTCTTTTGCCACTCAGCTGCCTACTGGATTTAATTACTTTAATTGCATCCTAGGCCATAAGTCTTCTTTCTCTGCTTAGTTCTGGATTAGTGACCACATCTATGGCCTTCGTTCCAATCCATTAGAATTCCTTTACATGTTTTTTTCCAAGGTTTTCAAATATGAACTCATTAAAAATAATTTGAAACCCCCTGTACAAAACCATTTATCTTTAGAAATATGTTTATAGCATATATAGAACGGCCCCCAAAAAACAACAACAGTATGTCAGTCCATAAGACACCACAAATTGAGTACATTTTCAAAAGATTTTTTGACATGTTAAATTATACACATTGACCATGTAGAAATGGTACTCGGATACTCGGTTTGGATGATACTTCTTGCCAGTTTACATATCATTTTTTGAATAATAACATTCTAGTACATGTCCACATGTTAATTAAAGGGACATTAAACACTAAATGCATGCTAGATAGAATGATGCATTCAAAGAAAAGATTAGTCCATGACTAACATGTAGATGTATTTTTTAAAGTTTCATTAGTTGTTTAAAAAGTGACAAAATAAGTGTACAGTTTTGTCTATAAAACACTGGGAGCTGCCATGTTGTAACTTGTGTTACCTTCTCTGCTGTGGCCAATTAGAGACAGTTATACATAGGTCACTAGAGTGTGAAGCCAATGGTTGTGCTGGATTTAACAGTGTTCTGCACTTCCATTTCTAACAGGAACTGAAAAGCTCACAATTTCAGAATGGAATTACAGGCAAAGACAAAATAAATAATGACAGTATATTGCAGAGTTGTTTTATTATATATAATTTATCATTTTATATTACCATCTCAAAGTGTTTAATGTCCCTTTAAATAATATAAATTTTGGCTTATCAAAAATTTACAAATACAGCTTAAATCACACTTTTTTTATCACTAAACTTGTTCAGAAATGGAATATAATGATCAAAATATGAATTAAAGGGACAATCTACACCAGAATTGTTATTGTTTTAAAAGATAGATAATCCCTTTATTACCCATTCCCTAGTTTTGCATAACCAAAACAGTTATATTAATACACTTTTTACCTCTGTGATTACCTTCTTTCTACTGTAAGCCTCCGCAAACTGCCCCCATATTTAAGTTCTTTTGACAGACTTGCATTTTAGCCAATCAGTGCTGAGTCCTAGGTAACTCCACGTGCGTGAGCGCAATGTTATCTATATGACACACATGAACTAACACTCTAGTGGGGAAAAACTGTCAAAATTCATATAAGAGGCAGCCTTCAACATCTAAGAAATTAGCATATCAACCTCCTAGGCTTAGCTTTGAACTAAGAATACCAAGAGAACAAAGCAAAATTGGTGATAAAAGCACATTGGAAAGTTGTTTAAAATGACATGCCCTATCTGAATCATGAAAGTTTATTTTGGGCTAGACTGTCCGTTGAATGAATGCAACAGTCATTGGATGTTATTGAAAATGCTATGAAATAATTATTCACACATGACTTAAAGGGCCATTATAGTAAAAAAAAACACGCCTATTCCATTAGAGCATGTAACTTTAAGAATATCGACCCTAGACTAGTGTGTGTTTAACCCCTGATTGGATCTCAAAGCTAGTCCAATTAGCAGCGCTAGTCGTAGACAGATGTGGAACTAGAGCTGTTAATTGGATCATGGTTGTTTTCTGCTTGGGACTATCTCTGCAAATTAAAGACCCAAAAACAAGAATTACAGTGTATAACAACATCAACAAGTAACAAACCCCCTTTTCCCTATATACAGACAAAAAATGCATTAATTCATTTGTCAAATAAATTAACTGACAAACATATTATACTATGGATGGCAACAATTGACTCCCTAATACCTAATAGATAGAGGTCAAGGCCTGAAACTGGATGATGTAACAGACCCCCCATGCTCCACCCAAAACAGAGGCACCAGAGCTTGGAGGGAGTTCTTATGACCCACCTAATTTGGAAAGAGCACCCTAGGCCAACACTTGAGGGAAAAAACCCTTCCATTCAGCCTGGTCATCACTCTGTCAATAGAGAAGGGCCAAGACCTCTTGCCACAAGAGAAGACACGCCCTCAGTCTATTGCCACCAAACCCTACTATAACACAGTTTAGAGTTTCAACGATAGGGCCGATTTTATCAGTTAAATATCAGTCAAATAAACTACATCAGCCCTATGTAGTGACTTGTTCTCAGTCATCAAATTATTATAATTAATAATAAACCCTGAGACTCTCTAACTGTCTTTTCCACCTCCTTTTTTCTTACTCTATAAGCTGCTATGAATGAATAAATGAGTGGCCAACAATCCACACTCAAACCTCATACTGGGACAAAGTTAATAGTTACCATATGGAAAAAGGAAGGAAAAACACTAATAACCAGAACCAGAAGGCATGCACTATAGAAAATCCATAACTCTTACTGGAAGAGGACACAGGACTCACTACAAATTTTATCTGTTTGATCTACCCAGCAGTCCAAAAATGGACCTTCCTAAACTGAAAATGAGACAAAGTTCACACATTTTTGTGAATCTGAAATTCCACAAACTCTTTTGGGCACACTAGCAAATATCTACTTATAATTGCTACAGAACAACAATCTTCCCCAGACATTGCCTTCAAGAACAGCCATATACCCTAGCCTCTTGATTGGTTTTTTACTTTAGGATATACAGTAACAGTGAGCACTGGGAAAGCCAGACATGCTCATGCTAAACACAGCCATAGCGCTTGCCCCTCTTGCCACAAGCTTTCCCTTTCAATGGTGTCCCCAGGCATTAACTGAAAACTTGACCCATAGGAATTAACCTAGAAATGAAATTTAGCAGGCCCAGCAAGTACTGCAAACTCAGTCCACTGGTCACCTACATCCCCAAGACTCACTCCAGCCCCTTGTGATCCATTACTGTACAGCTCATCACCAACAACCACCTCACCCACAATCTCAAAGAAATCATACACATCCTCAGACTGTTCAGTCTCATTGTGAGCCCAAGAAATGGCCTGTACATTCAATCAATGCAAAGGGTTAATTTTCTTCACACTCAACCTCCATCTCAACTGCTATCCCCTCTCACTCATTCTGACTTCCATTAGATCTGAGACCTTTAAGGACTCTGATGCTGCCCCAACATACTATCTTACCTACATCCCTGGATCCTCACGCACTCTGTCCATGGAGAATGCCACTCTGAAAAGCCACACAACCATGCTTCATTCCAACTATGCCTCCAATGTCACAGTGCCCCAACTATTACACTGGAATAACATTACTAAAAGGGAAGGAGCTACCAGAGACACCTGCTTTACTGACCAGAAGGCCTAGTATGGAACCCAACTCCACTGATGCAAGTCCACCAGAGCCAGATGGAAGCCCGAAAACCCCTACACACCCAGAAAGGCCAAGATGCTCATGCTAAACACATCAGTACCAGGAGCACTGCCCACAGGATCCACACAAGCCAGGGAAAGAAGCATGGATGTAACTGCTGCTGCTGCCTCCAGCGCATTGCACCTCCAGCAGGTACACTCAAAGGGGAGGGAACCACTCCACACTCCAGATCCACTCTATGAGTAGCCAAGAGGGAGGGAGGACCACTAGAGCCAGGTGAGAAGAGAATAACATCTCCAGAGGAAATAGGGCTTGGGGCCCCATTACCTGGAGAAATGAGGACACACACTTAACCTACACTACACTTTACTTCCTTAATTGTGCCTAAACCCTTAGGGGCAATGTAAGCCCATCAATAGCTCTTTTGTCATAGCTATACAATTTTCTACTGGGTTATTTCTACTGTACTGAATTGTTATTTAGCTTTCAACTCATAGTGTGGTCATATTAACATTTTATTTATAATTTGTGGTCATATGCCTTAATACTTATAAATGTTTGGTTATATTTTAGAGCCGTGTCATCTCTCAATATGTCTACCATCTCCTGCTATCCTTGAATATTACTGATGGTTAAAGACACTTTAGGCTTTTGTTGATCTTTAAAGGGATATTAAACAGTTTGAGTTTGTAATATAAAATATTTAATTATGTGTAGTTAAAACACCTTTTCAATAGAATATCCTAACTCACTAGTTGAAAGAGAAAAATGGGACACTATGGGAGACCCTAGTAAGAGGACCAAAAAATGCATAAATGGGAACCCTTCCTCCTGTCCCTCCCTAGAGAAACACTGAAACAAATAATTTATCCACTCAGAAACACAACCTATATTCTGGAAAGACAGCTTACAGGACAATGGACTTTTGAATAGTCAGGTCCACAGATACGGACTAATTACACGACAAAACTACTATACATTCCTACTCTTTAAATTTTGAAGCTACCCTTATAAGTACTGTTGTGCTTTCTTTCTCTTTCTTTAATATTGATATTAATACTGTTCTCATTCTGAACTGAAGGAGGCCTTCATTGTTATCCATTTACAGATATGTAAATATGACTTAATGTTATAATATTTTTACGGTGGTTGTTAAATTTTGAAAACAAGCTGAAAATAAACAGACGGAATATCTATTGTATAATATAGTAACAAGATAGTAGTAGGTAAAGAAGTACTAATGGTAAGTACCTATAGGTGCAAATATTTTTGTAATCAACAAGCACCTGTTAGGGGGGCAATATAGCACTAAGGAGACTAATAGAAAAACGAGTTACAAAGACTATAACAAAAAAGAGTGCTTTATCCCTACAAATGTATAGGAGAAATTCTCACTGAATAATACAGGAAAGTTTGTTTAACCATTCATACTTTATCTTTATTGGTTTAACTATTCAATCATACACATTTAAAAACTCTTAAACGCTCTAGATATCAATATATAGCATAGGTGTGTGAATAATTCCTCTGAGAATCATGTATCTAATTGTGAAACGTAATTGGTTTGTATAATATCAAGCAGTCAGATACAAACCGCTGCTCCATATCTTGTCTAAAGACCGCTGCTCCATAACTTGTTTGTCTGCTCTGAGGCCGCGGACAGAAATCAACCAGATCAAATACGATTGGGTTGATTGACATCCCCTGCTAGCGGCCATTGGCCGCGAATCTGTGCGGGGCGGCATTGCAATTTACAAGAACTGCATTTACAAGAACTGCTGATGCAATGATAAATGCCGACAGCGTATGCTGTCGTCATTTATCGATGTGCAGCGGACATGATACGCTACTTCGTATCATGTCCACTCACACATTGATAAATAGGCCCCAGTGTATGAATGGTTAAACAATCGTTCCTGTATTATTCAGTGAGAATTTCTCCTATACAATTGTAGGGGTAAATCACTCTTTTTTGTTACAGATTTTGTAAATCTATTTTAAATTATTCTTGCTCTATAGAGGAGCATATGGACTGTTACCATGAATCGAAGCCTGAGAACGTTATTCATTATTTTCTGAACACTTTTCATTGTAGGCTATGGCTAAATAAGAATGTATTTAACTGTCTTGGAAAGCTTCAATAAAAAAAGTTTATATAAAAAAATACCCTTTTCAATATACTTTCATTATTTATTTTGTTCACTTTTCCTGTAATATAACTCTGAAAATTGTTGGTTTTCTAAATTCTACTGAGTTTTTATATAGTAATGGGTGCCACCATGTTTGAACTGAAGTTGCTCCTTATCTGTTTCCCCAGATGTAGACAATTAGGGACAGATTTAAAATAGGCAAAAAAAGAAAGGATTCCACTTAGCTTTGTTTGCACAAACAGAAATATATAGAAAACTAGTTCAATCATGGTGGCGCCCATTACTTTATAGAAACTTTATAGAAACAAAAGTAATTCATAGAAACTAAACTTTTAAACTTACATTTTCAATATTTAAACAACTAATATAATTATAAAAAATACATCTACATATTATATACAGTTAGGTTCGTAAATAATTGGACACTGACACAATTTTGATCATTCTGGCTCTGTACACCACCACAATGGATTTGAAATGAAACAACCGAGATGCAGTTGAATTGCAGACTTTAATTTTTAATTCAAGGGGTTGAAAAAAAATTGTATGAAACATTTAGGAATTGCAACCATTTTCATACACAGCCCCCTTATTTCAGGAGCTCAAATATAATTGGACTAATAAACACAATCGTAAATAAAATGTTCATTATTAATACTTTGTCGAGAATCCTTTGCAGGCAATGACTGCTTGAATACAAAGAGAGAAGCGCTCTACCAGGAACGAACAACAGCTCAGTGGCTTGTTCTATGGCGATTTACCACCCGGAAGCAGCCTCTTTTAGACCAGTGTGCTTTTCACAGAAGAAAACTTTCCTGAAGTATATCAGTCTGATCCCGCCAAGTAAGGTCAGTCCAGCCCCGAAATACCAGGCAATTCTCCTCTGAACAAGGAACATGACAACCCCAGACGATCGTTTCGGCCTCCTATGGGCCTCGTCAGTGAGGTGCAGCCACATTCCTCTAAGCACACTGGGCAAGGAGTCCACGTCTGGTTTCCCCCATCACCCATAGGGAGACTTCCTCAGGGTCATAATAATTTGCATACAAAGAGAGAAGCGCTCTACCAGGAACGAACAACAGCTCAGTGGCTTGTTCTATGGCGATTTACCACCCGGAAGCAGCCTCTTTTAGACCAGTGTGCTTTTCACAGAAGAAAACTTTCCTGAAGTATATCAGTCTGATCCCGCCAAGTAAGGTCAGTCCAGCCCCGAAATACCAGGCAATTCTCCTCTGAACAAGGAACATGACAACCCCAGACGATCGTTTCGGCCTCCTATGGGCCTCGTCAGTGAGGTGCAGCCACATTCCTCTAAGCACACTGGGCAAGGAGTCCACGTCTGGTTTCCCCCATCACCCATAGGGAGACTTCCCCAGGGTCATAATAATTTGCATACAAAGAGAGAAGCGCTCTACCAGGAACGAACAACAGCTCAGTGGCTTGTTCTATGGCGATTTACCACCCGGAAGCAGCCTCTTTTAGACCAGTGTGCTTTTCACAGAAGAAAACTTTCCTGAAGTATATCAGTCTGATCCCGCCAAGTAAGGTCAGTCCAGCCCCGAAATACCAGGCAATTCTCCTCTGAACAAGGAACATGACAACCCCAGACGATCGTTTCGGCCTCCTATGGGCCTCGTCAGTGAGGTGCAGCCACATTCCTCTAAGCACACTGGGCAAGGAGTCCACGTCTGGTTTCCCCCATCACCCATAGGGAGACTTCCCCAGGGTCATAATAATTTGCATACAAAGAGAGAAGCGCTCTACCAGGAACGAACAACAGCTCAGTGGCTTGTTCTATGGCGATTTACCACCCCGAAGCAGCCTCTTTTAGACCAGTGTGCTTTTCACAGAAGAAAACTTTCCTGAAGTATATCAGTCTGATCCCGCCAAGTAAGGTCAGTCCAGCCCCGAAATACCAGGCAATTCTCCTCTGAACAAGGAACATGACAACCCCAGATGATCGTTTCGGCCTCCTATGGGCCTCGTCAGTGAGGTGCAGCCACATTCCTCTAAGCACACTGGGCAAGGAGTCCACGTCTGGTTTCCCCCATCACCCATAGGGAGACTTCCCCAGGGTCATAATAATTTGCATACAAAGAGAGAAGCGCTCTACCAGGAACGAACAACAGCTCAGTGGCTTGTTCTATGGCGATTTACCACCCGGAAGCAGCCTCTTTTAGACCAGTGTGCTTTTCACAGAAGAAAACTTTCCTGAAGTATATCAGTCTGATCCCGCCAAGTAAGGTCAGTCCAGCCCCGAAATACCAGGCAATTCTCCTCTGAACAAGGAACATGACAACCCCAGATGATCGTTTCGGCCTCCTATGGGCCTCGTCAGTGAGGTGCAGCCACATTCCTCTAAGCACACTGGGCAAGGAGTCCACGTCTGGTTTCCCCCATCACCCATAGGGAGACTTCCCCAGGGTCATAATAATTTGCATACAAAGAGAGAAGCGCTCTACCAGGAACGAACAACAGCTCAGTGGCTTGTTCTATGGCGATTTACCACCCGGAAGCAGCCTCTTTTAGACCAGTGTGCTTTTCACAGAAGAAAACTTTCCTGAAGTATATCAGTCTGATCCCGCCAATCAAGGTCAGTCCAGCCCCGAAATACCAGGCAATTCTCCTCTGAACAAGGAACATGACAACCCCAGACGATCGTTTCGGCCTCCTATGGGCCTCGTCAGTGAGGTGCAGCCACATTCCTCTAAGCACACTGGGCAAGGAGTCCACGTCTGGTTTCCCCCATCACCCATAGGGAGACTTCCCCAGGGTCATAATAATTTGCATACAAAGAGAGAAGCGCTCTACCAGGAACGAACAACAGCTCAGTGGCTTGTTCTATGGCGATTTACCACCCGGAAGCAGCCTCTTTTAGACCAGTGTGCTTTTCACAGAAGAAAACTTTCCTGAAGTATATCAGTCTGATCCCGCCAAGTAAGGTCAGTCCAGCCCCGAAATACCAGGCAATTCTCCTCTGAACAAGGAACATGACAACCCCAGATGATCGTTTCGGCCTCCTATGGGCCTCGTCAGTGAGGTGCAGCCACATTCCTCTAAGCACACTGGGCAAGGAGTCCACGTCTGGTTTCCCCCATCACCCATAGGGAGACTTCCCCAGGGTCATAATAATTTGCATACAAATTATGACATTTTGGGAAGTCTCCCTAAGTGTGATGCGGGAATCCAGACGTGGACCCGTTGCTCAGTGTGCCTAGAGGGATATGGCTGCACCTCACTGACGAGGCCCACAATAGGCCGAAACGTACGTCTGGGGTTTTGCTGTTTCTCTCGTTCAGAGAAGGATTGCCTGGTATTTCGGGGCTGGACTGTACTGTGAAGTCAGGATCAGACTGATATGCTTCAGGAAAGTTTTTCTCTGTGAAAGGCACATTTTGAGCAAAAAGAGGCTGCTTCTTGGGTGGTAACTAGCCATAGAGCAAGCTATTATGCTATTGTTCGTTTCCAGGTTGAGCGCTTCTCTCTTTTTATTTATGCAAATTATGACATTTTGGGAAGTCTCCCTAAGTGTGATGCGGGAATCCAGACGTGGACCCGTTGCTCAGTGTGCCTAGAGGGATATGGCTGCACCTCACTGACGAGGCCCACAATAGGCCGAAACGTACGTCTGGGGTTTTGCTGTTTCTCTCGTTCAGAGAAGGATTGCCTGGTATTTCGGGGCTGGACTGTACTGTGAAGTCAGGATCAGACTGATATGCTTCAGGAAAGTTTTTCTCTGTGAAAGGCACATTTTGAGCAAAAAGAGGCTGCTTCTTGGGTGGTAACTAGCCATAGAGCAAGCTATTATGCTATTGTTCGTTTCCAGGTTGAGCGCTTCTCTCTTTTTATTTATGCAAATGACTGCTTGAAGTCTGGAATGCATGGACATCACAAAAGCTAGCTTTCCTCCTTTGTAATGCTTTGGCAGGCCTTTACTGCAGCTGTCTTTAGTTGTTGTTTGTTCGTAGGTCTTTCTGCCTTAAGTTTTGTCTTCAGCAAGTTAAATGCATGCTCGATCAGGTTGAGATCAGGTAACTGACTCGGCCATTGCAGAATATTCCACTTCTTTGCCTTAAAAAAAACTTCTGAGTTGCTCTTGCAGTATGTTTTGGGTCATTCTCCATCTGTAAATTGGAGCGCCGTCCAATCAACTTCGCTGAATTTGGCTGAATCTGAGCAGACAATATATATCCGTATACATACACAATTCATCTTCTGTCACATCATCAATAAACGCTAGCGACTCAAGAAGCCATGCATGCCCATGGCATCACACTGCCCCCACCATGTTTTACAGTTGATGTGGTATGCTTCAGATCATGAGCAGCTCCAAGTCTTTTCCATAATTTTTTGTTCCCATCATTCTGTTACAGGTTGATCTTAGCTTCATCTGTCCAAAGAATGCTGTTCCAGAACTGGGCTGGCTTTTTTAGATATTTTTTGGCAAAGTCTAATCTGGCTTTTCTATTCTTGAGGCTTATTATTGTTTTGCACCTTGTGTTGAACCCTCTGTATCTGCTTTAATGAAATATTCTCTTTATGGTAGACTTAGATAATGATATGCATACCTCCTGGAGAGTGTTCTTCACTTGGCTGGATGTTGTGAAGGGATTTTTCTTTACCATGGAAAGGATCCTACGATCGTCCACCACTGTTGTCTTCTATGGACGTCCAAGCCTTTATGTGTTGCAGAGCTCACCAATGCATTCTTTTTTTCTCCGAATGTACCAAACTGTTTATTTGGTCACTCCTAATGTTCCTGCTATCTCTGATGGAATTTTTTTTTGAAGTCTAACGATTGCCTCTTTAACTTGCATTGAGAACTTGTCAGGGTGCCAGGAATCAGACTGAGACGAGACGTGCAAAAATAATCACACCTTTATTAATAACAAAAAAATAATAAAAAGTCCACAAGTCAAATAACAAGCCAAGAGTCAAAACCAGAGCTGGTAGTCAGACGAGCCAAGCCAGGAGCCAAAGTGAATAGTCAGACGAGCCGGATTCAGAAACAAGGAAAACAGCAGAGTCAGGAACAAGCCAGGGATCAGGAACCAGGAAGGACGTCAGACAGCCAGGTAATACACAGGAACTCTCACAAACAGGTCTGATACAACGCAAAGGCAAAGCATACTGAACAGAGGCCCTTTAAATAATAAGTGATGACATCACAATTCTGAGACTGCATCCTGTCTCACACAGATGATGCACACCAGTCTGGCCATAAAAGGAAGTGCAGGAAATGAGCAGCATCCCCACAATGCACCATAGTCAGCAAGAGAGGTGAGTAAAATGGCTGCCAGCAGCACATTTCAAACAAAACAGGGAAAAACCCTGACAGTACACTCCCCTCAATGATCCCTCCCCAGCGGAAGGACAAAAGGCTTATTGGGGAAACGGGCATGGAAGGCACGGAGGATGGCGGGAGCATGAACATCAAAGGAGGGAACCCAAGAACGCTCCTCCAGACCATAGCCCCTCCAGTGAACCAAATACTGTACACGGCCCCTGGACATACGAGAGTCAATAATGCTGCTGACCTCATACTCCTCATGGTTGTCAACAAAGATAGGACGGGGACGAGGCAACACAGTGGTAAACCGATTACAAACCAATGGTTTCAAGAGGGAGACATGAAAAACATAGGAGATGCGCATTGCAGGAGGAAGGTCAAGAGCGTAGGCCACAGGATTGACCCATCGGAGTATTCAAAAAGGACCAACATAACGGGGAGCCAGTTTATTGGAATTCACATGAAGGTTCAAGTTGCTGGAGGACAGCCAAACTCTCTCACCAACCTGGTAGGAAGGCGCGGGCAGATGCCTACGATCAGCCTGGAACTTTTGGCGCTGCATAGAATGATGAAGGCAATCCTGAATCTGCACCCGCGTAGAACGGAGTTGCCGGAGATGCTCCTCCAAAGCCGGAATACCCTGAGACATGAATGAATCGGGCAACAAGGATGGTTGAAACCCATAATTCGCCATGAACGGGGATAACTTGGAGGAAGCATTAATAGCACTATTACGAGCAAACTCTGCCCAAGGTAACAGTTCAGACCAATTATTGTGGTGATCTGAGACATAGCAACGAAGGAACTGTTCCAGAGCTTGATTAGACCATTCCGCAGCCCCAATGGATTGAGGGTGATATGTCGAGGAGAAGGAAAGCTAGATCCCCATTTGAGCACAAAAGGAACACCAAAATCTGGAGACAAACTAGCTTCCCCGGTCCAACACTATCTCCTTGGGTAACCCATGTAAACGGAAGACCTCCCGGGCAACAATTGAAGCAAGCTCCTGAGCGGTAGGCAACTTCATCAAGGGAATGCAATGTTACATTTTAGAAAAACGGTCAACCACCATAAGGATAACAGTATTGCCATTGGAAACATGGAGCTCGACAATGAAGTCCATGGAAAGATGTGTCCAAGGATGCTCACCATTAGCAATAGGTTGAAGAAGACCCACAGGAAGACGTCAAGGAGTCTTATTCTGTGAACAAACTGATCAGGAGGAAACATACGCAGCAACATCAGAACGAAGACCTGGCCACCAGAATCTTGCCTGGGTGACCTGTGGCTTTAGGATAGTGGTAAGTGTGCAAAAGTTTAGTTCGAAGATTCTCAGGAACAAAACACTTACCACTAGGTTTCTCAGAAGGTACATTGTTTTGTACAGCCAGGATCTCCTCCCCCAAGGGAGAAGTCAAATTAGTACGTATGGTAGCTAAAATATGGTCAGAAGGTATAACAGGAGTAGGTACAGACTCCTCCTTGGACAGAGGCGAAAATTGTCGAGAGAGGGCATCAGTCCTAACATTCTTACTACCAGGCAGGTAGGAGACCACATAATTAAACCGAGACAAAAATAGCGCACATCTGGCCTGTCGGGGCGACAAACGTTTTGCTTCAGATAGATAAGTTAAATTCTTGTGGTCAGTAGCAATGAGCAGTGGCATGCTAGTACCCTCGAGTAGATGCCTCCATTCCTTGAGTGCCAAAATTATGGCCAGTAATTCCCTGTCACCAATTTCATAATTGCACTCCGCTGGAGACAATTTCTTAGAGAAGAAACCACACGGATGCAAGGAACCGTCAGGCGTAGGATGTTGAGACAAGAGGGCACCTACTCCAGTCTCAGATGCATCGACCTCAAGAATGAAAGGCAGGACAGGGTTAGGATGAGCCAGAACTGGAGCAATAGCAAAGGCAGTCTTAAGACTATCAAAGGCCTTAATGGCAGTAGGTGACCAATGGAGTGGATCATTCTCTTTACAGGTCATGTCTGTGATAGGTTTGACCAAGGAGGAAAGGTTTTTAATAAACTTTCTATAGTAATTGGCGAACCCCAAAAAACGTTGAATAGACCGAAGACCAACTGGGCGAGGTCACTGCAGAACTGCAGATAACTTGTCAGGATCCATGGAGAACCCTGCAACGGAGATAACATAACCTAGGAAGGTTACTTGAGTCTGATGGAACTCACATTTTTCGAGTTTACAAAACAGGCCGTTCTCACGTAGTCTCTGAAGAACCCGTGTAACATCAGAACGATGAGCCTCAAGTGTGGGTGAGTGTATGAGGATGTTGTCTAAGTACACCACAACACACTGTTGCAACATATCTCATAGGACATCATTGATAAATTCCTGGAAAACAGCAGGAGCATTACATAGGCCAAAGGGCATTACAAGATACTCATAATGCCCGCACCTGGTGTTAAACGCTGTTTTCCATTCGTGGCCCTCCTTGATCCTAACGAGATTGTACGCTCCTCTCAAATCAAGTTTAGTAAAAACCGTAGCTCCCTTGAGGCGGTCAAAGAGCTCCGCAATGAGCGGAATAGGGTATGCATTCTTAATGGTAAGACGATTAAGACCCCTCTAATCGATGCCTGGTCTTAACTCGCCACCTTTTTTCTTCACAAAGAAAAAGCCAGCCCCTGCAGGAGAGCAGGATTAACAGATGATCCCCCGGACAGAGCATCGGCAACATACTCCTCCATAGCACAATTCTCTGCAACAGACAGAGGGTAAACCTGGCCCTGAGGAGGAATGGCTCCGGGTTGCAGGTCTATGGCACAATCGTAAGACCGGTAAGGAGGCAACGTACCGTCACGCACCTTGTCAAAAATGTCTAGGAACTCTAGGTACTCCTCTGGCAATTGAGATACCGAAGAAGTGCACAAGACTTTAACTGGTTTTTGAAGACAAGTGGAAATACATTGCGGGGACCATAACAAAATTTCGGACCTGCGCCAGTCGAGACTGGGATTGTGCTTTTGGAGCCAGGGATAGCCCAGAACAACCAGAAAATGTGGAGAGTTTATCACCTAGAACTGGAGGGTTTCAAAATGGAGAGCCCCAACATCCATGGCCAATGGAGCAGTTTCGTGAGTAACGAGTGCTGGCTGAAGGGACCTGCCATCAATGACCTCAATAGCAAGCAGAACGGACCGAGGCAAAACAGGAATGGAGTGCTTTGATACAAAAGCACTGTCAATGAAATAGCCCTCAGCACCGGAGTCAACAAGAGCCTGGGTGACTATGGAGGAGTCCACCCAGGAAAGGACAACAGTGACCAAAGGTTTCTCCTTAAGCGGTTCCAGGGATGAGGATAAACCACCCAAGGTCTGCCCCTGACAGGACCCTAGGTGTGAGCGTGTCCTGGCTGTGTAGGACAAGACTTCAAAAGGTGGCCCTGTAACCCACAATAGAGGCAGAGCCCCTCCCTCCTCCTAAAGGCCCTCTCCGCTGTGGATAGACGCGTGAATCCCAACTGCATCGGCTCAGCAGTACCTGGTGACTCGGGACCAGGAGGCATGGGAGGAGAGGGAGGCATGGGTGGGAACGAACACGTAGGAGACAACAGAACAGGAGGCTTCCGCAAGCGCTCCTTGAAAGAGGGCCTCTCTCTGAGTCTGATGTCAATTAGGATCAAAAAAGACACCAATGCCTCGAGATCCTCTGGTAAATCTCCGGCAGCAACTTCGTCTTTAATCGCATCAGAGAGCCCATGAAAGAAGGCGGCAACAAGGGCTTCATTGTTCCAACCAACCTCTGCGGCAAGCGTATGGAACTCAATAGCATACTGAGCAACAGATCTTGTACCTTGCTGAATGGACATGAGTCGTTTAGCAGCAGAGGAGGAGCGAGCCAGAACATCAAATACCCTTCGAAAGGAGGCCACAAATTCAGGGTAATTTGAAATCACAGGTTTATTAGTCTCCCACAAGGGATTAGCCCAGGCAAGAGCTGTGTCAGAGAGAAACGAGATGAGAAATCCCACCTTAGCTCTGTCAGAGGGAAACGCCTGAGGTAACATCTCAAAGTAAATGCCCACCTGGTTCAAAAACCCTCTGCACTGAATAGGATCGCCTCCATATCACTGAGGTAGAGGTGCATAACCGGACATGCTCCTGGTAGGATTAGGTGCAGCGGCGGAAACAGGAGCAGCCATAACTTGTGAGACACTTTGGTCCAAATGTGCAGTGCGAGTCAGCAGGGTTTGCAGGGCTAGTGAAAATTGATCCAAGCGGTGATCCTGTTCATCCATACTGGAAATGATGGCAGGTAAAGGTAAATTATTAGCACCATAAGGATTCATGGCCTTTGCGTAATGTCAGGGTGCCAGGAATCAGACTGAGACGAGAAGTGCAAAAATAATCACACCTTTATTAATAACAAAAAATAATAAAACGTCCACAAGTCAAATAACAAGCCAGGAGTCAAAACCAGAGCTGGTAGTCAGACGAGCCGAGTCAGGAGCCAAAGCGAATAATCAGACGAGCCGGAATCAGGAACAAGGAAAACAGCAGAGTCAGGAACAAGCCAGGGATCAGGAACCAGGAAGGACGTCAGACAGCCAGGTAATACACAGGAACTCTCACAAACAGGTCTGAGACAACGCAAAGGCAAAGCATACTGAACAGAGGCCCTTTAAATAATAAGTGATGACATCACAATTCTGAGACTGCATCCTGTCTCACACAGATGATGCACACCAATCTGGCCATAAAAGGAAGTGCAGGAAATGAGCAGCATCCCCCACAATGTACCATAGTCAGCAAGAGAGGTGAGTAAAATGGCTCCCAGCAGCACATGGCAAACAAAACAGGGAAAAAATCCTGACAGAACTCTTTTGAACGCATGTTGTGGGTTCACAGCAACAGCTTCCATCAACTCCAGACCTTTTACCTTCTTAATTGATGATGAAATAACGAAGGAATAGCCTGCACCTGTCCATGAAACAGCTTTTAAATCAATTGTCCAATTACTTTTGGTACCTTGAAAAAGAGGGGGCTACATATTAAAGAGCTGTAATTCCTAAACCCTTCCTCCAATTTGCATGTAAATACCCTCAAATTAAAGCTGAAAGACTACACTTTAAGTCCATATTCATTATTTAACTGCAGCTGAAATAATAAAACATGTCAGTGTTCAATTATTTACGGACCTAACTGTACATCATTATGTCTAGCATGTATTTAAAGGGACACTGAACCCAATTTTTTTCTTTCGTGATTCAGATAGAGCATGCAATTTTTAGCAACTTTCTAATTTACTCCTATTATCACATTTTCTTCATTTTCTTGGTATCTTTATTTGAAAAACAAGAATGTAAGTTTAGATCCCGGCCCATCTTTGGTGAACAACCTGGATTGTTCTTGCTGATTGGTGGATAAATTCACCCACCAATAAACAAGTGCTTTACAGGGTCTGAACCAAAAAATGGCTGGTTCCTTAGCTTAGATAACTTCTTTTTCAAATAAAGATAGCAAGAGAATGAAGAAAATTTGATAATAGAAGTAAATTAGAAAGTTGCTTCAAAATCTGAATCACAAAAGAAAAAAATTGGGTTCAGTGTCCCTTTAATGTTTGACATCTCTTTTGCACTAACCCAACAAGTTTTAATAATCGCTTTCTTCACCACCATGAAAACAGTGACACACCAACCCATAAGGACTTGTATAAATCACAAATTGAGAATGAGGGATCTTTTTGATAAGTGGTACTTTGATAGCAATGAGACAACCATAGCAACATTGGACTGTAACTGACTTCCCTATTATTTAAGCTGTGATGTTTAAGTGAGTGCTATAAAAGGATACACTTTTCCTTTCTAGTTTTTGTGTATTTATAAAATAAAATAAAAAATATATATCTTAGGAATTAATTTTCTTTAAAAATACAAATGTCTTGTAAAATGGCTACCTAAGTTTATCCCAGAGACATTGTTATCCCATGAAAAAGCAGTATAGAGGTATAGAAATATATGAGTTTCAAACAGAGTTGTACTATTATATTTATTTCATACTCACAAAGAAGCTTGTATTCTTTTATAAGAAACAGCAGGAACTGCAGAAATCTGCAGCATTCCCAGAATATTTTGCCATCTCATCAGATATATAGTTCAAACGTTTACAATGAACATCAGATACCCCTTTTCTCTCTTTAAACCCCTGTGGTTAAAACCATAGTGTTGTTTCGCTGTAATACACTGTATGATACATCTGTTTTGTTTGAACAGTGACAAATAAAATAAGAGAAGAAATCTAGTCAGCATTCAATCACAATCTTATTGGGAAGCTGCAAGGAAAGAAATTCAGCAAGATTTTACAAAGAGAAAACAAATATGTACACATTATACCCAAACATATATTAAACATAGTTGTTTTAGCATATTTAGGCCAAAGCATGTTAGCTCACCTAGTGATGTCAACACAAATCTTAAAGGTGAAGTCTGCTCTATATTATTTAAATTTGTGATAGATTTAAAGGGACATGAAACCCCACATTTTTATTTTATGATTCAGATAGAGAATACAATTTAAAACAATTTACTTCTATTATCTAATTTGCTTCATTCTTTAGATATCCTTTGTTGAAGAGATAGCAATGCACATGTGTGAGCCAATCACACGAGACATCTATGTGCAGCCACCAATCAGCTATAGATAATAGAAGTAAATTGGAAAGTTGTTTAAAATTGCATGCTTTATCTGAATCATGAAAGAAAACAAATTGGGTTTCATATCCCTTTAAGCTAAGTTCACACTTTTTTTTGGTTTTATTTACATCCTATGTGTAAAATCTCTAATGAAAATAGGGACATACAAGTGGGTAGCTGCAAGGTTATAATTACTACAAAACTCAGCTACAGTTTACAAACATCAGGGGCAAAAAGAGGTTTAGTACCATATATTTGCCAAAGGGCATAAACTCATACTGCCCATGTCAGAGCAAACTCCATAAGTGAGAGGCACTCTAATAAATGTAAATAAAACATACATGCAAATAGGGTTTAAAACTCTGATTATAGATTAATATAGTTTTTAAATATTAAGTTATTGTTCTATTCCACTACCATCTGGTGTTTCCTGAGCTGTTGAACACGGACATTAAACACGCACAGCAGTAAGGTGATAACAAGCTATGTGTGATCTATCAATGAGCCTTAGCCCATAATGGTTTTAACGGTGAGCTCTAGCATAACGTTTTTTTCGGACATAAGCTGTTTCAAATTTCAGTTTCAAGCTCTGAATTTATCAGATTTTAGAAGTTGGTTCCACAACATAGATTGTGTATGCAGATAGCTGTCATCTCCATCACCAGTAGTGGACAGTGGTCTGCATCTTGCCAAAAAAACCCCCAAAAATTCAACCGTAATAAATTGCCTAGGATTGGAGAACCAGCGTAATGGTTATCCAAACTGATTCAGGCAAGGACATGATAGTTATTTAGACAACTGGGATCTATGAAAGGTATGTTTTTTTATTTACATTACTTGTTAAATAATCTACATTAGTGGGACACGTTTTGTTAAAATGCAATAGATTTTTTTAAATATACATTTTAATTATATATGTTTTTCGTGTAGAAGCGATCTTATTTTCAATGTACCATTGTTTTATTACAAAAAAATAGACTTTTAGGGCTCATTTCCATTGAGTCTGTAAAAATAAAACAATGCGCTACCAAAGTTGCTGAAAGCTAAAAGTAGTTTACGGCTCCATTTTAGTACCAGGTTTCCAATGAAATATTTTGTGCAATGCGTGCAATCTTTTCACGTATGTTTAAGTTAACGTTTTGTTAACGCTTCCATCCGATGTTGGATTTCTCGAAAATTTTTCCATAAAACGTTTTTGGTTATGGTAACCTGACCTTAGATTATGAAAGTGACGTTTAGCGCCTCTGCTCCTTAACTGTGATTGGCTAGAGAAGGAAAGACACTGTAGTTAGTTGCCGTGTTAGAAGTTTGGTGTTTTTTTTAAATAGGTTGAGTGATTTGGTCACATAATAAATAATCAGAGAATTTAAAGACTCTATTAAAATTAAGATCAGCCATTTGTTTTTGTTTTTAATTTATTGTTACATTTATTTTATATGTAATGTTTAGTACTGCCCAAGGTGTAGGTCTAGTTGGATTATAGTTTAATATGAAATACATATTGAAATATAATTAAGAACCTACCTGCCTGGGGCAGCACTAAATATTGCATATAATACGGCTTCTATTATTTCCTATGGGACACATCATTTTTTTTTCCGCAGCTGCCATCAATAACTATTGATAAGCCCAAAACCATTTACGGCTCAATGGAAACAATCCCTTAGTTGGTATTCTCTGTTTTTTGTATTGATTAAACCCATGAAGCCTGCTCTGTAGCATAAATACACTTCTGTCCTGAGCTAGACCTGCCTACCATTCCCATCCATGCACTTCAAATCATCCGTGTAACAGAATACACATCCAGTAATTTGTGCAAATGAACTTGTGTTGTATTTAAATAGGAAGCTCAGCTCTACATATAAAAAGGAAACAAAATATTGTGTATTTGCTCAGAAAACAAACAAAATGGTTGTATCAGTACTTGTAAACCATATGATAAGTTTGTATTTTGTCATTTAACAAAATTTGTTAGAAAATAAATTTTAAACTTTAAAATCGTTCTTTTATGCTCTAGTTATAAATTATTATTGTTGCATGGTTCAGTGTCTAAAGCACAAGTAGATAAGTTGTCTGAGTGTGCTGCTGTCTTGGCTCTTTTTGTAGTATTACCTACAATGTAAATTGCCGGCAAGACAATGAGAAACAATTGTAGTGTGATTTGCCACAAGTGTAATACATTTGTTTTTTAAATAGCAATTTTTGACGTATTTTATGGACATGTGCATTGGAATAATTTGTTAGGATCTAAATGCGGAAGCATATGCTATTCAGCTCTTTTCGAAGCCTGATTGATTTTTGTGCAAGATCACTACTTTAAGAAGATCTGGATTTGCACATATCTTAACATAGTGATCTTGCACAATAATTAAACTGGCCCCGAAAAGAGTTGAATAGCGCATACTTTCTTATTTGTATCCTAACAAGGTTCCAAATGCATATACCTAATATTTTATCTGTTTTGCCACTATTTTAAGCTAATTATAAGACTAGGCGATAAACCTGCCCAAAGGGCAGTCTATTAAAAAAAAAAAAAAACACAAACCCCAAAGCTAAAATTACACAAAATAAAAAATGTAAAAGTACAGAAAAAAAAATAAACAAAGCTATGCAAAATAAAAAATTTAAACCTTAACTAATATAAACCCTTTAAAAAATCCCCCAAAAAATAAAAACACCCCCTAATCTAGTACTTAACTACCAGTAAACTAAACTACCAATAGTCCCTAAGTTAAACAGCTCTTTTACCTAAACAGATGACCAATTACCCCCTAACAGTTAAACCCCCCACCCACCAAACCACCCCCCCAAAAAAAAACTAACACAAAAAAAAAACTAAACTACCCATTGCCTCTAAAGGGGCACTTGTATGGGCATTGCTCTTAAAGGGGTATTCAGCTCTTTTACTGCCCTTAAAAGGACAATCAGCTCTTTTCCAGCCTAAAAAAACCCTAATCTAAAAAAAAGCAACCCCCCCCCAAAAAAAAAAGCCTAAGACTAAGTCCCAAATAGGTACTCACCATTCCTGAAGTCTGACGGAGAAGGTCTTCTTCCAGGTGGCTCCATCATCTTCTATCTTCATCCGGAATGAAAGTGGTGCGGAGCGGAGATGCGGAGCTGTCTTCCCCAATGCGTGGATCCTCAGAGGTGGTCTTCAAAGGTGGCAGTCCTTTGTGGCAGTGGCGTTCCTCTGCGGCATGGAGGCTTCTCTTCATCTGATGTCCTTCATACACTGAAGATTGAATGCAAGGTACCGCAATCAATTTGGGGTACTTTGCATTCCTATTGGCTGAAAGTTTTAAATCAGCCAATAAGATTAGAGCTACTGAAATCCTATTGACTGTTCAAATCAGCCAATAAGATTTCAATAGCTCTCATCCTATTGGCCAATTTCAAAATATCAGCCAACATGAATGCAAGGTACCCCAAAAAATAAGAAGTACCTTGCATTTAATCTTCAGTGTGTGACAGACGATCGCATGAAGAAGAGCCTCCATGTGGGGATTTGTCGGTTTAGAGGTTAATAGATTTATTAGGTTTATTGCTATGTGGGGGTTTGTCGGTTTAGAGGTTAATAGATTTATTAGGTTTATTCTGATGTGGGGGTTTGTCAGTTTAGGGGTTAATAGGTTAATTAGGTTTATTGCGATGTGGGGGGTTGGCGGTTAAGGGGTTAATATTTTAATTATGTCAATTATGTTAGGTTTAATTTTTATACTTTGTGTGGGCAGTTATGTGTTTTTTATTTATTTCTTGATCGCGGTTGCATGTTTTTTTTTTTTTTTTTAAGGCTTCGGGTTTGCCTACGCTGCATCCAGGTGGATTCCGAAAATGGCAGGGTGGTGAAAGAATCTGCAGTGGCCATTTTCGGAAACCACCGCAGACAACATTCTTTTGGCTGCCTAACACAGCCAACATTCCTTTGAGGATGCGTGCGCAACTGGTGACACCAACGGACGCGTTACAAACGCGATTATAGTATAGATAAATGTTAGCTGTTCTGAGGATGTTAAATATTGAAAGAAAATGGGTTCTGTAATAAATATTTCTAAATTGATTTTAAATTATTATAAGGTATTTCAGAAATTGTATTCAAATTTTAGCCTTATTTTATTCATTGATGTTGCATTGATTAGTTAAAGGGACAGTATACTATTAAAATTGTGTTTCCCTTAATGTGTTTCAAATTACTTTTTTTTACCAACTGCAGAGAATAAAACGTATGATAATTAGTTAAGGTTTATTTGTGTATATTAAATGGCTGATTTTGTGTTTTGAAGCCACAATCTAATAAAATGGGTTGAGCTTGTAGGTATAATCAGATCTCATTATTTTATCACATTGTGTACATATACATTCTTCTTTATCTTATATCTGTCCATGAACCAAAGACCAATTCTTGGAGAGAACAATGGAAAATTAACATTTTATTACCTTATCTCTTCTATACACACCCACTGGGTGTGTAATTTCTTCTGTTGGCTGTGTTTACACCGCTTATATAAATCTTGGACCTAAGGCCAGAAAATTTAAGAATAGGTGGGGATACCACAGACTAAATTAACTATCTTAAATGCCAATATAGGGGAAAAGGAAATAAAGACCCAGATAACGAGTTTTACGTTAGAGGGTGTGCTGTGCTAACAAGCAGTTTTCTCTCACTGCTCACTTAATGCAGCGCTGGTATTACGAGTTTTCAGAAACCCGTCGTTAAAAGACAAGAAGTGAGCATTGAGCAAAATTTTGCTCATTACTGCACTCCAATACCAGTGCTGATTAAGTCAGCGGTGAGCTGATCGTACGTGCTCGTGCACAATTTCCCCATAGGTATCAACGGGGAGAGCCGCCTGAAAAAAAAGTCTAACATCTTCAAAAAAGCAGCGTAAAACTCCTTAACACAGCCCCATTGATTCCTATGGGGAAATAAAATTTATGTCTACACCTAACACCCTAACATGAACCCCGAGTCTAAACACCCCTAATCTTACACTTATTAACCCCTAATCTGCCGCCCCCGACATCACCGACACCTGCATTATATTATTAACCCCTAATCTGCCACTCCGGACACCGCCGCCACCTACATTATACTTATGAACCCCTAATCTGCTGCCCCCAACATCGCCGACACCTACATTATATTTATTAACCCCTAATCTGCCTCCCCCAATGTCGACACAACCTATCTACATTTATTAACCCCTAATCTGCCACTCCCAACGTTGCCGCCACTATATTAAAGTTATTAACCCCTAAATCTAACCCTAAACCTAACACCCACTAACTTAAATATAATTTAAATAAATCTAAATAAATATTCCTATCATTAAATAAATTATTCCTTTTTAAAACTAAATACTTACCTGTAAAATAAACCCTAAGACAGCTACAATATAACTAATAGTTACATTGTAGCTATCTTAGGGTTTATTTTTATTTTACAGGTAACTTTGTATTTATTTTAACTAGGTACAATAGTTATTAAATAGTTATTAACTATTTAATAACTACCTAGCTAAAATAAATACAAAAGTACCTGTAAAATAAAACCTAACCTAAGTTACACTAACACCTAACACTACACTATAATTGAATAAATTAACTAAATTAAATACAATTACCTAAATTAAATTAAATTAGCTAAAGTACAAAACCCCCCACTAAATTACAGAAAATAATAAACAAATTACAGATATTTAAACTAATTACACCTAATCTAATAGCCCTATTAAAATAAAAAAGACCCCCCCCCAAATAAAAAAAAAACCCTAGCCTAAACTAAACTACCAAAAGCCCTTAAAATGGCCTTTTGCAGGGCATTGCCCCAAAGTAATCAGCTCTTTTACCTGTAAAAAAAATACAAACAACCCACCCAACAGAAAAACCCACCACCCACACAACCAACCCCCTAAATAGAATACTATCTAAAAAAAACCTAAGCTTCCCATTGCCCTGAAAAGGGCATTTGGATGGGCATTGCCCTTAAAAGGGCAGTTAGCTCTTTTGCAGGCCCAAAGTCTAAAACCCACCCAATACACCCTTAAAAAAACCTAACACTAACTCCCTGAAGATCGACTTACCGGGAGAAGTCTTCATCCAAGCCGGGCCGAAGTCCTCAATGAAGCCGGGAGAAATCTTCATCCAAGCCAGGTGATGTGGTCCTCCAGACGGGCAGAAGTCTTCATCCAGACGACATCTATCTTCATCCATCCGGCGCGGAGCGACGTGGATTTTTTCTACCTTAATTCCGATTGGCTGATCCAATCAGAATCTAAGGGACGCTATCTTGGATGACATCACTTAAAGGTACCTTCATTTAGCTTTAGTCGTTGGATGAAGAGGATGCTCCGCGTCGGATGTATTGAAGATGGACCCGCTCCATGCCGGATGGATGAAGATAGAAGATGCCGTCTGGATGAAGACTTCTGCCCATCTGGAGGACCACTTCACCCTGCTTGGATGAAGACTTCTCCCGGCTTCATTGAGGACTTCGGCCCAGCTTGGATGAAGACTTCTCCTGGTAAGTCGATCTTCAGGGGGTTAGTGTTAGGTTTTTTTTTAAGGGTGTATTGGGTGGGTTTTATTTTTAGGTTAGGGACTTTGGGCCTGCAAAAGCGCTAACTGCCATTTTAAGGGCAATGCCCATCCAGATGCCCTTTTCAGGGCAATGGGGAGCTTAGGTTTTTTTAGATAGTATTTTATTTGGGGGGTTGGTTGTGTGGGTGGTGGGTTTTACTGTTGGGGGGGTTGATTGTTTGTTTTTTTTACAGGTAAAAGAGCTGATTACTTTGGGACAATGCCCTGCAAAAGGCCCTTTTAAGGGCTATTGGTAGTTTAGTTCAGGCTAGGGTTTTTTTTTATTTTGGGAGGGCTTTTTCTATTTTAATAGGGTTATTAGATTAGGTGTAATTAGTTTAAATATCTGTAATTTGTTTATTATTTTCTGTAATTTAGTGGGGGGGGGTTGTACTTTAGCTAAATTAATTTAATTTAGGTAATTGTATTTAATTTAGTTTATTTAATTATAGTGTAGTGTTAGGTGTTAGTGTAACTTAGGTTAGGTTTTATTTTACAGGTACTTTTGTATTTATTTTAGCTAGGTAGTTATTAAATAGTTAATAACTATTTAATAACTATTCTACCTAGTTAAAATAAATACAAACTTGCCTGTAAAATAAAAATAAACCCTAAGATAGCTACAATGTAACTATTAGTTATACTGTAGCTAGCTTATGGTTTATTTTACAGGTAAGTATTTAGTTTTAAATAGGAATAATTTATTTAATGATAGGATTATTTATTTAGATTTATTTAAATTATATTTAAATTAGTGGGTGTTAGGTTTAGGGTTAGACTTAGATTTAGGGGTTAATAACTTTAATATAGTGACGGCGACGTTGGGTCGGCAGATTAGGGGTTAATAAATGTAGGTAGGTGGCGGCGACATTAGGGATGGCAGATTAGGGATTAATAATATTTAACTAATGTTTGCGAGGCGGGAGTGCGGCGGTTTAGGGGTTAATATGTTTATTATAGTGGCGGCGACGTTGGGGGCGGCAGATTAGGGGTTAAAAAGTGTAGGTAGGTTGCGGCAACATTGGGGCGGCAGATTAGGGGTTAATTAATATAATGTAGGTGTCGGCGATGTTGGGGGCAGCAGATTAGGGGTTCATAAATAAAATGTAGTTGGCGGCAGTGTCCGGAGCGGCAGATTAGGTGTTAATAATTTTATTATAGTATTTGCGATGTGGGAGGGCCTCAGTTTAGGGGTTAATAGGTAGTTTATGGGTGTTAGTGTACTTTTTAGCACTTTAGTTATGAGTTTTATGTTGCGGCGTTGTACCATAAAACTCATAACTACTGACTTTTAAATGCGTTAGGGATCTTGACAGGGTAGGCTGTACCGCTCACTTTTTGGCCTCCCAGGACAGACTCGTAATACCGGCGCTATCCCATAGAAAAAAGACTTTAGGAAGTTTACGTAAGTCGTTTTGTGGTAAGGCCAAAGAAGTGTGCGGTACACCTATACCTGCAAGACTCGTAATACCAGCAGGCATAAAAAAGCAGCGTTAGGACCTCTTAACGCTGCTTTTTTACCCTAACGCACAACTCGTAATCTAGCCGAAACTATTTAATACACTCCAGCAGGTAAAGTGGATCATTGCCAGCAGGTAAAGTGGATCATTGGGAACAAATTAAAGGGGAGAAAGTTTTTGAGTAAACTGTCCTTTTAACATTCTCATAAAACTTCCTGATTGGTGCACTGGAAAAATCCCTAAATTATCTTTGTAGCTAAAAGTAATTGTTGTCGACCTGCTTTAAAGTGCAGTTTATATCTCAGCTTGATATTTTACACATGACCACCCTAGGAAATATTTCATACATCAGTGTAATTAATGCAATATTGTGTACAGGAAATTAAGATCTGTTAGCAATATTGATTAAATATTTTATTTTATTATAAAGTGTTCTAAGGTTATATTTAACTTGAGCTATTTTGTATTCGCTGATAAATGCTGCGGGTTAATTAATCATTATAAGGCTTCTAACTAATATATTTGATTTATCAACAATTGTGCAGGCATTAGAGTTGATAATAACTTCTTATTTAATTGTTCTAACAAAGATCCTGCTGAATAAAATTTTAGCTCAAACTCATTATCTAAATCCTTGAATAGCTGATTAATATATTTATTTATTTTTAGATTGATCTAGAAGGTTTTAGATTATGGTGACCAGCATCATATTCATTTTGTTAAAATTGAATTTTCCAATACAATATTGTGCTGATACACATAGTACAACAGATGATTTAATTGAACTTGAATTAATTTAAATAATTCCTATACAACAAGATTACAAGTTATGCGCTAAACCAGGTGCATAAATAACACAAACAATTAGCGGTATCGCACTTTTAGTAGTGCGGTCATTACAAGTTATTGAAAAACCTTCTTTAGCTGTGCGATATGGGGCGATAAGCTCCATACCACACAAAACCCAAGTCCTGACTTTACGTGCTTGTGCTAGCTTTCCCCTATAGCCATTAATAGGGAGAAAGTGTCAGAAAAAAACTAAAGATTGCTATAAAGCAACCCCATTGATGTCTATGGGGAAAAGAAAGTTATGTTAAAACCTAAAACCCTAACATAAACCCCTAGTCTAAATACCCTAATCCAGCGCCCCCGACATCGCTGACACTAATTAAAGTTATTAACCCCTAAACCGCCGCCCCCACATCGCTACTACTAAACTAAACCTATTAACCCATAAACCGCAACCCCACACATCGCTACTGATAAACTAATCCTATTAACCCCTAAACCTCTGGCCCTTACATTGAAAATCACTAAATTAAACTATTAACCCCTAAGCCTAACACCTCCCTAACCATACATTTAATTTACAATATAACTATCTTAAAATAAATAAAAAATTAAAAACCTAAGATTAAACTATAAATAAACCTAACATAACTATTTTAAGAAAATTATCCAAAATAATAACAATTACATCTAATCTAATAGCCCTATAAAAAAAATCCACCCCAAAATAAAAACAGCCCCTAACTTGCCCTAAGTTAAACAGCTCTTTTACCTTAAAAAAAATACTAAGTCCCCCCTAAAAGTAAAACCCTTCACCCAACCAACCCCCCAAAATAAAAAAACCTAACGCTAAAAAATCCTAAACTACCCATTGTCCATTAAAATAAAAAAAGCCCTAATCAAAAAAAAACACCCAAAAAAACGTCACATTAAATTTGCACCTGATTTTGAAAAGTCAAGTGAGTGCCGATCTATTTTCTATTTGTGATACTTCTGTTCATGACACCCTGGTTGATATAGACGTTCTGTGCTGGATGTCCCCGCCAGTCCTGGACAGCTCCGCTCCGCCACAGCTCTGCGCCACCAGTATGAAGATAAAAGATGCCTCCGCGATGGATGAAGATGTCGCAGCATGGATCAAGATGGATGTCCGGACTTCAGGAACTCTGAGTAGATTTCCTGGGGTTTAGTGTTAGGTTTTTTTGCCGTGTTTTTTTTTTTTTTAGATTAGGGCTTTTTTATTTTTTATTTGGCAGTAAAAGAGCTGAATGCCCTTTTAAGGGCAATGCCCATACAAATGCACCTTTAGGGGCAATGAGTAGGTTAGGATTTTTTAGAGGTTTTTTTATTTTGAGGGGTTGATTGGTTTGGGGGTTTTACTTTTAGGGGGACTTAGTAATTTTTTAAAGTAAAAGAGCTGTAAAACTTAGGGCATATGACCCTTTTAAGGGCTATTGGTAGTTTATTGTTAGGTTAGGGGGTGTTTTTTATTTTGGGGTGGCTTTTTTTGTTTTTATAGGGCTATTAGATTAGGTGTAATTTTTATTATTTTGGATAATTTTGTTTATTATTTTTTGTAATCCTAGTGTTTTTTTATTTACCGTAATTTTAGAGTTTTTATTTTTTGTAATGTTCGATTTTATTTATTTTTTCGTAGTGTTGTTTTTTTTTAAATTTGTAATTTTTTTATTTTTTATTTTTTTATAATGTTAGGTTAATCTAATCTTTTTATTTGTAGTATATTTTATTTTCTTAAAATAGTTATGTTAGGTTTATTTATAGTTTAATCTTAGTTTTTTTTTATTTCACAGGCAAGTTTTTTTTTTATTTGAAGATACTTATATTGTAAATTTAATTTAAAGTTAGGGGGTGTTGGATTTCCTCTCTGTTGCCAAACCCTGCCTGCCTGACCATTCTAGTGGTTTACCCTTGGATTACTTTACTGCTGCCAAACCCTGCCTGCCTTACCATTCTAGTGGTTCACCCTTGGACTGCTTTACTGTTGCCAAACCCTGCCTGCCTGACCATTCTAGTGGTCTACCCCTGGACTGCTTTATCGTTGTCAGACCCTGCCTTCCTGACTTCCTGACCCTTCTTGTGGTTTACCCCTGGACTGCCTTGCTCTGATTCCCTGCCTGTTGCCACCGAAGACCATCCTGCTTGTGGTGAGTGCCATTTACCTCATCTTGCAAACTTTCTCTGCTTTGGGATATTACCTATCATTCTGGCTTGACGCCGGGATAAGAAGACTATTGGTCGAGTTCGGCCTGATAGTGGAATATCCCACAAGCATTACAAACGCAAGCATTTTAGCCGGACCGCACAACCTGTTATACAGGCGTTATGAAAATCCTGAACTCAAAAGTAATTTTTTTTTGCAGAATGGAGAGTTGTGCTACAGGCTAAAATGCTTGCAGTATAGCTATACCGCCTCGACTTGTAATACGGAGGACCTGCCAAACCATAGCCGTACCGCACTATTCCGCAAAACTTGTAATCTTGGTGATATACTTTATTAATATTGTAATAAATATATTATATATTTCATCATAATTGAGTCCTTGTTACTGCATAAATATATTCGTTGTGTTCATGATATTATACCTGTCAGAACTTAGTAACTATTAATTAGTGTGACATATTAATATTTGATAATAATTTTATTATTGTTATTCATTTTTAATATTCATATAAACTAACATACCTAATAATAATAACATTATAACTGTGACTAGCCTTGCTGTCTGTGGACTAAAGCCCATATTGACTCCTTCAACTAAGGCAAATTGGGGGTGGAGTTTGGCTATTGATAAATAATTGCAATAAAAGAATGTTATAGAAAGATAGCAAGACCAGAACACACCTTTGGACAATGTCCCATATAGATTGTAACAGGTAAGTCTAGGTGCACACCTGAGGACCTCCCTTTCCAGGGTCCTAACATATACTGTAAATAGAACACACAGGTGGCACACAAAATAGAGCAACAGCACCTTGTATTGAGCAACGTTTCGGGGCTCCTGCCCCTTTAGCAAGCTAACAAACAAAAGAAACATATCAAACCTTTATAGGTACTTCCTGTATAGGTAACCAATCACATAACGATGGGAGGGGTTAGACAGGAAAAAGGATCACACAAGACCTCATATACACAATTACCCCACATTATTAACCCCTACACTCCTAATGTGGAAAAGTCACCAGATTTAAAATAAGCACAGCAAGTCGCTATATATACTAAACAATTAAATGTTAAGCTTATTTATATCATACTTATTGAAAAGTTAGTTTAATGTAGCCAACTGGGACCTAACATAGTCATCAAATTAAAGGAAGCAACTCAAATTCCCTGTTAAGACCTTTAGGGTGCATGGTATCTAGTTTCCAAATCCACATGACCTCTCTATAAAGTAAATCTTTGGCCCTATCACCCCCTCTAATGCATCTGGGGGCTTGATCTATCACCATAAATCTAAGTTGGTTAACAGGGAGGTTAGCTGTTTTCTCATTTCTGATAGTGGACTTATGTTGACATATGCGGTCTTTGACCTTTTGGGTTTTCTCGTCTACATATAGTAGCCCACATAGGCACTTTAGTCTTTAGTCTTTTGCCTAAGGTGTTACCCCTACTGTAAGCTGCTCTAGGGATGGTTTGAAACATTGCTCAATAAAATGTGCTGTTGCTCTATTTTGTGTGCCACCTGCGTGTTCTATCCTATATAATAATTGGCCAAGTATGTTTGTCAGATGCAGTCATGCGCAGTAGAGACTGCACGTGACAAACATACCTGGCCTTAATCATTGTCGGCTTGGAGAGGTGAGTGACAGCTGTGAGATAGGGAGCGCGAGGTACACAGCATACAAGCAGCTGTGAGATAGGGAGCACAAGGTACACAAACAGCTGTGAGTTCTGGGGAGAGCGAGGTAAGCTGATTGAAACAGCCTGTGGCAAGAGATATGGAGCGCGAGCTACTCAACAGCTGTGAGGTCTGCTGCGTGAGAAGCGGCCGCACGCTCCCCAGACCTCACAGCTGTTTGTGGCCGACGGGAGCGTTGCGATGGGGGCGTGACCAGACATTGTGAGGGGCGTGGCCGGGCGGGTGTCGCCGCAATGGGGCGTGGCTGGGCGGGGTCCCGTGATGGGGGCGTGACCAGAGAGGCAAAGGATTTCAATGAATACAGAGCCAGAGAGGGAGCAGGAGAGGGGGGGAGAAGAGCAGGAGAGGGGGGGAGAAGGGCCAAAGAGGGGGGGAGAGATCCAAAGAGGGGGGAGAGAGAGAGCCAAAAAGGAAAGAGAGCCAAAGAGGAGAGAGAGCCAAAGAGGAGAGAGAGACAAAGAGGGGGAGAGAGCCAAAGAGGGGGGAGAGAGCAAAAGGGGAGGGGGAGAGCTAAAGGGGGGGGGGAGAGAGCTAAAGGGGGGGAGAGCCTAAGGGGGGAGAGAGAGAGCCAAAGAGGAAAGAGAGCCAAAGAGGAGAGAGAGCAAAAGAGGGGAGAGAGACAAAGAGGGGGGAGAGAGAGCCAAAGAGGGGGGGCAGACCCAAAGAGGGGGGGAGAGACAAAGAGGGGGGGGGAGCCAAAGAGGGGGGAGAGAGCCAAAGAGGGGGGGGGAGAGAGCCAAAGAGGGGGGGGAGAGAGCCAAAGAGGGGGGAGAGAACAAAAGAGGGGGGAGAGAGCCAAAGAGGGGAGAGAGAGAGAGCAAAAGAGGGGGGGGGGAGAGCCAAAGAGGGGGGGGAGAGAGCCAAAGGGGGGGAGAGAGCCAAAGGGGGGGCGAGCCAAAGGGGAGGGGAGAGCCAAAGAGGGGGGAGAGAGAGAGCCAAAGAGGAAAGAGAGCCAAAGAGGAGAGAGCGCAAAAGAGGGGAGAGATAGCCAAAGAGGGGGGAGAGAGAGCCAAAGGGGGGGGGAGAGAAAGCCAAAGAGGGGGGAGAGCCAAAGAGGGGGGGGGAGAGAGCCAAAGAGGGGGGGAGAGAGCCAAAGGGGGGGGGAGAGCCAAAGGGGTGGAGAGAGCCAAAAGGGGGGGAGAGAGCCAAAGGGGGGGGAGAGAGCCAAGGGGGGGAGAGCCAAAGGGGGGGAGAGAGCCAAAGGGGGGGAGAGCCAAAGAGGGGGAGAGAGAGAGCAAAAGAGGGGAGAGAGCCAAAGAGGGGGGGGGGAGAGAGGGCCAAAGAGGGGGGGGGGAGAGCCAAAGAGGGGGGAGGAGAGCCAAAGAGGGGGGGGGGGAGCCAAAGAGGGGGGAGAGAACAAAAGAGGGGGGAGAGAGAGCAAAATAAAGGAGGGAGAGAGCCAAAGAGGGGAGAGAGAGAGCAAAAGAGGGGAGAGAGAGAGAGCAAAAGAGGGGAGAGAGAGAGCAAAGGAGAGGGGGGAGAGAAAGCAAAAGAGAGGGGGGAGAGAAAGCAAAAGAGAGGGGGGAAGAGAGAGCAAAAGAGAAGGGGGAGAGAGCAAGGGGTGGGGCCGCTGTACTGTAAAAAATGGCCCGTGTACACGGGCTTTAGTACTAGTTTACAATAAAAGAATGTTAATTTGTTTTAAAAATGCTAAGACTTGGCTTGTATGTTATTATATAGCAACACAACAGAAATATCTTATGATTACAAGGTGTTCACTGTTCCTTTAATGAAACTAAAGAATATACTAAATATTTCCATTCAGCGGATAATCTTCATTTTGCTGTTGACTAAAATCAAACGAACATATTAATTAATGGCAGAAACAGGTGGTGCGCATATGATGAAATATAATTAGCTAATTAGCAGTGTGAGCTTCTGGAAATCAAAACCAAATCATATATATCAAAAGGTCTAATTTTGTTTACTTTTATACAATGTTTAGCGAATGCTTTAAAATATTTAAAAATCAACAACAGATATCTGTGTTAAAGGTAGATTTTACACAGCGAAGCACAGCTTAGTAACTATAATTTAAAGGAACAGTAAAGTCAAAGTTAAAGGGATATGAAACCAAATGTTTTCTTTTTTTATAGTTAAAAGCTAATATTTTGATAGTCAAAAAATTATATAGGACATCTTATGAGTATAGAGAAACCCCCAAAAAAACTACATTACAATAAGTTTTTGCATGATTTCTCTTCATGCCAACAAACTTTTGAATATCAGGTCCTCAGACAGAACATACGATTTTAAAAACATTTTCAATTAACGTCTATTATCAAATTTGCTGCATTCTGATGGCATTCTTTGTTGAAGAGTCTAGTGCTCTTGCAAATGCATAATAATTTTGCAAAACTGCTGCCATATAGTGCTCTACACACATGCACACTCCTGAGCTTTTGTCCCTGCTTTTCAACAAAAGATACCAAAATAATGAATAAAATCTGATAATAGAAGTCAAATGGAAAGTTGTTAAAAATTGTATGGTCTGATTCATGACAGAAATTTTTTGGAATTCATGCCCCTTGAATTTTTCATGATTCAGATAGAGCATGCAGTTTTAAACAACTTACCAACTGACTTGTATTATTTAATTTGCTATGTTCTCTTGATATCCTTAGAACTAGGTAGGATCAGGAGCAGCAATGCACTACACAACTACTAAGGCCTAAACGTACACTACTTAACCCATAAACCACCACAACCCATATCGAAATAAGCCCCTACACTACTTATCTTCAAAACCGTCACAATACCCATTGCATTAAAACCCCTGCACTATTAACCCCTAAACCTCCATAACCCCCATCGCAATAGATTAAACCACCACAACCTATATCCCAATAAACTCCATACCCTACTTTACCTCTAAACTGCCATAGTCCCCATTACAATAAAAAAACATACACTATTAACCCCTAAACCACCACAACACCCATCACAATGAACCCCCTAGAACCCCAAGTTTTACTCACTATCCTTGAAATCAACTCCTTAAGGGAGGTGGGGAGTCCTCAGCTGCAGTGGGTCCATGATGGTGATTCTCTCCCCAGCAGTGGTTACTTGGTGGGGGCAGGTCCTTATCAGCGGCTCTCTCCTTGCTGGCGGTCCTCGGGGCAATCTCTGCAGTGCACAGAGCTTTGAATGCCATTTCCCCCTTTTATAGGGATGTCCTGGCAGTTCTATTGGCTGATTTAAATTTAAATTGCCAATCAGTCAACAACAAAAAATAAATAAAATATAATGGCTGATTGATTTTTAAAATCAGTCAATAATATTTGCTTTATTTCTATTGGTTGATTTAAACAGAAGCTCCTTCTATTGGCTGAATGGAAATTGAATGGGAGAAACTGTCATTCAAAGCTCAGTGTGCTGTGTGGAGAGCATGAAGACACAACAGGAGGAAGAAGGGTAGGACCACGGCCGAGGACATCCCCTAAGACTGCCACGTGGACCGCTGCCAGGAAGAGGACCAACACCGAGGAGAACCAATGCCGTGGAGAGGACCCGCCACTGCCGTGGACCTGCCTCAACCGAGGAGCCTCCACCACCTTTGAGGAGCTGGATTCAAGGATGGTGAGTAAAACTTCTAGTGTTAATAATTTTTTTGGGGGGGTAGTTTTAGTATAGTATTATTTTTTTAGTTTAGTTTTAGGATAGTTTTTTCTGGGAGGGCTTTTTTTATTGGGGGTACTTAAGTTTAAGGATAGGATTTTTTATTTTTTAGGGAACTTTAATTTTAGGATAGGATTTTTTATTTTTTAGGGTACTTTAGTTTTCGTTTAGTGATTTTTATTTTTAGGTGCTTTTTTTACTGTTAGTGTTTTTTTTATATAGGGGGTCTTAGGGGTCTTGGCAGGTTAGCTATCAGGGTGTTATTGTGATGGGGTTGTGGCAGTTTAGGGGTTAATAGAGTAGGGGTTTATTATGATGGGAGTTGTGGCAGTTTAGAAGTTAAATAGTGTAGGTAGGTTTTTCTTATTTTAGGCATTTCATTTGTTTTAACCAATTTCTTTAACAAATTAATGCTAAAGGGACAGCCAACACCTAAATTGTTATTTTTTAAAAAGATAGATAACACCTTTACAACCCATTCCCCAGCTTTGCATAACCAACATTGTTATATTAATATACTTTATTACATTTAAACCTCTGAATTTCTGCCTGTTTCTAAACAACTACAGACAGCCTCTTATCAAAGTCTTAGGCCACCACATTGTTGTTTTAGCAATGGTATAATGGCCATATAAAATTATTATTTTTCAGTCTCTTTATTAGAATACAACCAGAAAACACAAGATAATTGTATGTAGTATTAAAAAAAACTGGAAGAAAAATCAGAAAAAACAACTTCTATAGGCTAAAGTGGCAAGTATTTAGTGTGAACTCCCCTTACACTTGAGCAATGGCAGGAACCTGGTTCTTGTAACCCTAAATGGAATGGAACCCTAATTAATGTCATTGCTAACACCTGTATTTGTCCTACTATTCCATGTCAAAATGACTGATGTGAAAAAGGTCTATTACACCAGGTGGTTTGTGTAAGACATAAAAGACAACCAAAATCTAAAGAAGAACTTTGTAAAGTGCTGAAAGAAGCCTGGTATAATATACCAGAAGATTACTTCAGAAAACTTCAGGACAGTCTCCTCAAAAGAGTTCAAGATGTTCTTAGTGCCAAAGGAGGTCAAACTAAATACTGACGTTGCCTGAAGAAGTTATTTTGTTCTAAAAAGTGTGGGTTTTTTTTATATTTTGTGTACATATTTCCTGTATTTCCTATTTGTATCCAAAAATAAATATGGATGGTCCCTAAAACTTTGCTAAAACAGCAAATCTAATGGTGGCCTAAGACTTTTGCACAGTACTATATATATATATATATATATATATATATATATATATATATAATACCGTCCATAAAACACAGGATATACCCTCCAAAGGTCGTCTGCCTGGGTGCTATGATGCTTTAAATAATTCCAATATAGATAACAGCACTCTCAGGTCTTTTTTTCAAGTGAGAACAGCAAAAGTCTCTTTTTTATTGAAACGTTTTCGAGGAGCTTGTCCCCGCTGATGACGGGGACAAGCTCCTCGAAAACGTTTCAATAAAAAAGAGACTTTTGCTGTTCTCACTTGAAAAAAAGACCTGAGAGTGCTGTTATCTATATTGGAATTATATATATATATATATATATATATATATATATACTTTCTTCTGTTTAAAAGGTCGAAGTTTATTTAACAAATCTTAAAAGTTGTAACATTCAGGCAGCAGGGGCAGGATCTACGGTCATGTGGTACAGCAAGGGGCAGGATCTACAGAATACGCTGAACGCGTCTGACAGTTTGGGACTCCGGGAGACTGTAGAGAAAGACAGGCAAGCTTCTCCCCATAAAGGCTAAGGAGGTAACCTTCCGGTCTGTGGAGCACCTCTCGTCTCTCACTGTGCTGCTGAAGCGGCCGATGGGATTACGAGTCGTAGGATACACAGAGTTTCCGGATGTAAGTTTTTGCCCTTACCCTGGGGAGAGCATAGCAGTCATCCCATGCAAACACTCAGGTGCTAATCTCTGAAAGCCCATAACTCCCACAAATTTGACCACTTGAGAACAGAGCACAAGCTCACTGGGGATTTTCCACTTTTGCTCGCATACGCTAGATTACGAGTTTTGCGTTATGGCTGAAAAAGCCTCATAGCACTGCTTTTTCACTACCGCTGGTATTACGAGTCTTGCAGGTATTTCGGTACCGCACAGTTTTTTGGCCGTAACGCAGCGTAACTACCACAGCTTTCAAAAAGTCCTTTTTCAATGGGACTTCCTTTGCGCCGGTATTACGAGTCTGCCTGGGAGGCCAAAAAGTGAGCGGTACAGCCAATACCGTCAAGATCCATACCGTAAACTGAAAGTCAGTAGTTATGGGTTTTACGCTACAACTAGAAAATGGAGTAAAATTACACTTTATTTAACAAATATGCTTGAAAACAGACGTTACTCATAGGGGGTAATATATAAGGGAAATAAATCCAGGGTTATGCAACCTCTGAACCAAAATTCATACAGTTCCGATTCCCAATATGCCCCTATAGGTAATTAGACAAGTTAAAAAATAAGGTAATATAGAAAGCTAGTGAAGAATGGGATTGTCACTTCCATAATTCAAAAATTCATTGCCTATATTCTATAAACCCAAGTATTAAAATTAAGGCTAGTGGACAGGTTTAGCGTGTCTAGTCAGACAATAGCATTAGAAAGAGAAGTTAGCAAAAAAGTAATCACATATGCACAAGAGGTTTCAATCATACAGGCATAAACAAATATGCACTATCTATGCGCTCAAAGGTTACTATGTAACCAAACATATAGCGTAGTAGCGTTTTATGTATAGAGTTAGACAAACTTGTTAACCTTACATTGAGTGCTAATTAATGGTAGTACAACAGCAGCAAAAACCCCCCTGTATATAACCCGATATAGGCTAAGTAAGGCGGTATTAAATGTGCCAGACCGCTGAATTAATATGTGAGCATTTGTGACCGGTCTGGTTAGACCATACTAGCTGTTAGCTAACACTCAGCATAACATCTCTACTGAATAGTTGCTAAGCTTTGAATACGGATATTATGTATGTGAACTAGACTTATCTGACAGGGGAATAGTTAGAAATCGGCTGACTCTGTTAAATCAGAGCAGTACGCAGAGAGGAGGACGCCTTTGAGCGCATAGATAGTGCATATTTGTTTATGCCTGTATGATTGAAACCTCTTGTGCATATGTGATTACTTTTTTGCTAACTTCTCTTTCTAATGCTATTGTCTGACTAGACACGCTAAACCTGTCCACTAGCCTTAATTTTAATACTTGGGTTTATAGAATATAGGCAATGAATTTTTGAATTATGGAAGTGACAATCCCATTCTTCACTAGCTTTCTATATTACCTTATTTTTTAACTTGTCTAATTACCTATAGGGGCATATTGGGAATCGGAACTGTATGAATTTTGGTTCAGAGGTTGCATAACCCTGGATTTATTTCCCTTATATATTACCCCCTATGAGTAACGTCTGTTTTCAAGCATATTTGTTAAATAAAGTGTAATTTTACTCCATTTTCTATTTGACTTATTCAGTGTATAATTCTACACTTGACTTCAATGTCACAAATCCCCTTTTGGTTCCCTAACCTTACTATTTTACGCTACAACGCTGTAACATAAAACTCATAACTAAAGTGCTAAAGAGTACACTAACACCCATAAACTACCTATTAACCCCTAAACCGAGGCCCTCCCACATTGCACACACTAAAATACATTTATTAACCCCTAATCTGCCGCTCCGGACATCGCCGCCACTATAATAAACATATTAAGCCCTAAACCGCCGCACTCCCGCATCGCAAACACTAATTAAATATTATTAACCCCTAATCTGCTGTCCCTAACATCGCCGCAACCTACATTACTGTTATTAACCCCTAATCTGCCACCACTATACTAAAGTTATAAACCCCTAAGCCTAACCCTAAGTCTAACCCTAACACCCCCTACTTTAATATAATTAAAATAAATCTAAATTACTATCATTAACTAAATAATTCCTATTTAAAACTAAATACTTACCTATAAAATAAGCCCTTAGCTAGCTACAACATAACTAATAGTTACATTGTAGCTATTTTAGGTTTTATTTTTATTTTACAGGCAAGATTGTATTTATTTTAACTAGGTAGAATAGTTATTAAATAGTTATTAACTATTTAATAACTACCTAGCTAAAATAAATACAAATTTACCTGTAAAATAAAACCTAACCTTTCTTACACCTAATCTTACACTACAATTAAATAAATTACATTAATTAAATACAATTAACTAAATTACACAAAATAAAAAATAAATGATCAGATATTTAAACTAATTACACCTAATCTAATAGCCCTATCAAAATTAAAAAGCCCCCCCCCAAAAAAAAATAAAAAAAAACCTAGCCTAAACTAAACTACCAATAGCCCTTAAAAGGGCCTTTTGCGGGGCATTGTCCCAAAGAAATCAGCTCTTTTACCTGTAAAAAAAATACAAACAACCCCCCCAACAGTAAAACCCACCACCCACACAACCAACCCCCAAATAAAATCCTAACTAAAAAATCTAAGCTTCCCATTGCCCTGAAAAGGGCATTCGTATGGGCATTGCCCTTAAAAGGGCCTTTAGCTCTTTTTCTGCCCAAACCCTAATCTAAAAATAAAACCTACCCAATAAACCCTTAAAAAAACCTAACACTAACCCACGAAGATCCACTTACAGTTTTTGAAGACCCGACATCCATCCTCAATGAAGCCGACAGAAGTCCTCAATGGAGTGGCAGAAGTCTTCATCCAAGTGGGCCGAAGTCTTCATCCAGACAGCATCTTCTATCTTCATCCATCCAGCGCGGAGCGGCTCCATCTTCAAGACATCCAGCGCGGAGCATCCTCTTCAATTGACGTCTTCTTGAACAATGAATTCTCCTTTAAATGATGTCATCCAAGATGGCGTCCCTTGAATTCCGATTGGCTGATAGAATTCTATCATCCAATCGGAATTAAAGGTGAAAAAATCCTATTGGCTGATGCAATCAGCCAGTAGGATTGAGCTTGCATTCTATTGGCTGATTGGAACAGCAAATAGAATGCAAGCTCAATCCTATTGGCTGATTGGATCACAATCAATTATTTAACAATTATTTTTGTTTTGAGAGTGAGTTCTTTCTCCAGAGATGTGGGACTGCGATGGGGGGCTAAGTTTGCCCAATCATATGCCAACCTCTATATCTTTGGTGAAAGTAGCTCATTCAGAAACAGAATTATATTTTACAAGAGGTTCATTGATGACCTGATTCTGATCTGGAAGGGGAGTAAAAATGAGGTAACAAATTTTATGGAGGAATTAAATAGTAATCTAATGGGTTTGAGCTTTACTTATGAGCTGGATAGGTCAAGCATAAATTACTTGGACATTACACTAAAAGGAGTATTAGATGATAATGGGGGCCATATTGAAACTCAAGTTTATAGAAAAGCAACAGCAAATAATACGATTTTGCACGCAAAGAGTAGCCACCCCAACAGGGTGTTTAAGGCCATAACCAAAGGACAATTCATAAGGACATTAAGAAACTGTTCTGAAAAAGACACATTTAATAGACAAGCAAATGAACTGACAGAAAGGTTAGTGTCAAGAGACTATCCTATGAGAATGGTAGCAGGGATCAAGGAAAAGGTTGGAAAACGAGAAAGGAATGAATTGTTAACAATGAATAAAGGCAAACATTCAAGGACAGAATTTGGTAAACAGGGAATAACATTTCTAACTACCTATAGTGAGCAATATGGGTAAATTTGTGAAATAGTCTCTAAACACTTCTCTGTGTTAACAGCAGATGATGAACTAGCTGAAATAGCAAGAAAGGGCTGCAGGTTTGCTTTTAAAAGAGGCATAACCATAGGTAATAGAGTAGCTCCTACTAGCCTAAAAAATGATGACCAGGGCCAACAAAATTCATGGCTAACAACAAAAGGGGTTTTCAAATGTCATTACATCGACTGCATAGCCTGTACATATGTAAATCAGGGCAATGGTTTTCAAAGTGAGGTAACTAAGGAAATGTTTTTTCACCATAGATGTTTTAACTGTAGGCAAACCTATGTTATTTACTTACTAACATGCTCCCACTGTAACCTTCAGTATGTAGGTATGACCTCAAAGGAGGTCAGATCATGGATACGTGAGCATGTGGAAAATATCAAATTAGGAAAACTGACCACACCTTTGGTCATGCACTTTAAGTATCAACATGACAAAAGTCCAAACAGTTTAAGGTGGACCATGGTTGAACAAATCCCCAGACCAAAAAGGGGAGGGGACAGGGATAGAATACTAGCCAGGCAGGAAATATATTGGATTCTGAGACAAAAGACTAGAAAACCGACAGGCTTGAATAGTGAGTATGATTTGATAAACTACTGGAACTAGGCAAGTTGAACCATTTGTAGAATGAACAGGTTCCTATAGTCTATGGCTTAGTAAATCCTACCCTAGCGCAATGTTATAACTATGTAGCACTATAATGCCTAAGTAATTCACAATACACTTAAATAAAACCATCATACACTTAAAAGTTTATAGTTGGGGAACAACATTTTAAAAAATGAGGAAATATGGTAATGGAGTAGGTACAAGAGGTCACACTAGCCTCAATCACTATATATGTTCTAGAAAACAAGGTACTAATAATAGTGAGAATGTAAGTTTACATATACACATACAGTATATAAGTAACTAATTGTTATCTATATGGATACTGTACTAGAAAAAGTATGTGAATTGATAAATGAGTGTATTAATTTGTACAAACATTATGACCATAATTCAGAATAACACTATATAAGTTAATCACACAGGTATTTATAAAGGTATCAGTCTTAACTCTTTAAATTGTTAGAGATGAGCAATAGGCTGAATGTCAGATTCGTTTAACCAATAGGGTGAAGCGTTCACCTTTTTAAACAGAGGTCTGGTTGCCACAGATTAAGCTATGATTACGGCAGAAGTAGCCGAAACATGTCAGCATTTGTGACAAGCCGACCCAGAGAGAAATAGTTTTGATATGCTGTAAATGTTTTTAATATCGATTGAATAAAGGATTTTTTAAAGCAGCAAGAAACCGGAATTCTCCTTACATTCTTTGTAAGCATTTTAACAATAGGATTGAAGCTCAATCCTATTGGCTGACTACATCAGCCAATAGGATTTTTTCACCTTTAATTCCGATTGGCTGATCGAATTCTATCAGCCAATCAGAATTCAAGGGACGCCATCTTGGATGACGTCATTTAAAGGAGAATTTATTGTTCAAGAAGACGTCGATTGAAGAGGATGCTCTGCGCCGGATGTCTTGAAGATAGAGCCGCTCCACGCCGGATGGATGAAGATAGAAGATGCCGTCTGGATGAAGACTTCTGCCGGCTTGGATGAAGACTTCAGCCTGCTTGGATGAAGACTTCTGCCGCTTCGTTGAGGACTTCTGTCGGCTTCGTTGAGGATGGATGTCGGGTCTTCAAAAACTATAAGTGGATCTTCGGGGGTTAGTGTTAGGTTTTTTTAAGGGTTTATTGGGTGGGTTTTATTTTTAGCTTAGGGTTAGGGCAGAAAAAGAGCTAAATGGCCTTTTAAGGGTAATGCCCATACAAATGCCCTTTTCAGGGCAATGGGGAGCTTAGGTTTTTTTAGTTAGGATTTTATTTGGCGGGTTGGTTGTGTGGGTGGTGGGTTTTACTGTTGGGGGGTTGTTTGTATTTTTTTTTACAGGAAAAAAAGCTGATTTCTTTGGGGCAATGCCCTGCAAAGGCCCTTTTAAGGGCCATTGGTAGTTTATTGTAGGCTAGGTTTTTTTTATTTGGGGGGTCTTTTTTTATTGTCATAGGGCTATTAGATTAGGTGTAATTAGTTTAAATATTTGATAATTTATTTTTTATTTTGTGTAATTTAGTGTTTAATTGTTTTTGTAACATACGCCTAGATTTAGAGTTCTGCGTTAGCCTTAAAAAGCAGCGTTAAGGGGTCCTAACGCTGCTTTTTAACACCCGCTGGTATTATGAGTAGGGTAGGTACAGGTGTACCGCTCACTTTTCTTCCACGACTTTTGGCTACCGCAAATCCCCTTACGTCAATTGCTTATCCTATCTTTTTAATGGGATTTGCCTAATGCCGGTATTATGAGTCTTGGAAGAAGTGAGTGGTACAGCCTCTACCGCCAAGACTCCTACCGCATAAAAAAGTCAGTAGTTAAGAGTTTTATGGGCTAACGCCGGAACATAAAGCTCTTAACTACAGTGCTACAAAGTACACTAACACCCATAAACTACCTATGAACCCCTAAACCGAGGCCCCCCACATCGCAAACACTAAAATTATTTAACCCCTAATCTGCTGACCGGACACCGCCGCCACCTACATTATAGCTATGAACCCCTAATCTGCTGTCCCTAACATCGCCAACACCTATATTATATTTATTAACCCCTAATCTGCCCCCCCCCCAACGTCGCCGCCACCTACCTACACTGATTAAACCCTAATCTGCCGACCGGACATCACCGCCACTTTAATAAATGTATTAACCCCTAAACCGCTGCACTCCCGCCTCGCAAACACTATAATAAATTTTATTAACCCCTAATCTGCCCTCCCAAACATCGCCGCCACCTACCTACAATTATTAACCCCTAATCTCCCTCCCCCAATGTCGCCGCTACTATAATAAAGTTATTAACCCCTAAACCTAAGTCTAACCCTAACACCCCCCTAAGTTAAATATAATTTAAATAAAATGAACTAAAATTACTATAATTAAATAAATTAATCCTATTTAAAACTAAATACTTACCTATAAAATAAACCATAAGATAGCTACAATATAACTAATAGTTACATTGTAGCTATTTTAGGATTTAAATTTATTTTACAGGCAACTTTGTATTTATTTTAACTAGGTACAATAGCTATTAAATAGTTAATAACTATTTAATAGCTACATAGTTAAAATAATTACAAAATTACCTGTAAAATAAATCCTAACCTAAGTTACAAATACACCTAACACTACACTATCAATAAATTAATTAAATAAATTAACTACAATTATCTAAACTAAAATACAATTAAATAAACTAAACTATAGTACAAAAAAAACACTAAATTACAAAAAAATATATATTACAAGAATTTTAATCTAATTACACCTAATCTAAGCCCCCAAATAAAATAAAAATAATAATAAAATAAAAAAGCCCCCCAAAATAATAAAATTCCCTACCCTATACTAAATTACAAAAGTAATCAGCTCTTTTACCAGCCCTTAAAAGGGCTTTTTGCAAGGCATTGCCCAAAAGTAATCAGCTCTTTTACCTGTAAAAAAAAATACAAGACCCCTCCAACATTACAACCCACCACCCACACACCCCTACTCTAAAACCCACCTGATCCCCCCTTAAAAAAACCTAACACTACCCCATTGAAGATCACCCTACCTTAAGCCGTGTTCACCCAGCCGGGCACCACTGGTCATCCGATCCGTTCAGAAGTCATTATCCGATGGGGCAGAAGAGGACATCCGGACCGGCAGAAGTCTTCATCCGATCTGGGCAGAAGAGGACATCCGGACCGGGAGAAGGCTTCATCCAAGCGGCATCTTCTATCTTCATCCATCCGGCACGGAGCGGGTCCATCTTCAAGAGCATCCTCTTCTGATGACGGCTAACACTGAATGAAGATTCCTTTAAATGACGTCATCCAAGATGGCGACCCTCGAATTCCGATTGGCTGATAGGATTCTATCAGCAAATCGGAATTAAGGTAGGAAAAATCCGATTGGTTGATTTAATCAGCCAATCGGATTGAAGTTCAATCCGATTGACTGATTGGATCAGCCAATAGAATTGATCTCGCATTAAAATTCTTGTAATACTTTTTTATTTTTTGTAATTTTTTGTAATTTAGTGTTTTTTTTTTTTTTGTAATATAGTTTAGTTTATTTAATTGTATTTTAGTTTAGATCAGTGCTTTCCAAACTGTGTGTCGGGACACACTAGTGTGTCGGCAGCAGTGTGTAGGTGTGTCCCTGCTTCAGCACAAATTTAAAAAAAAAAATGTTTTTGGGTTTCTGAATTTCCGCCTGCCTGCTACGCATATCACATGGTTGACACGTGATTTATACTTAGGGGGTCACAGATCATCTTAACCTATTGGCACAGCTCAGTGGGAACTGAAACTATTCCAAATAGCGGCTTTGGCGGCACATTGGCTCCTGACTGCACATGTAGTCTCCTTAATTGGCTCGTGACTGCATGTATAGTCAGTGAGTGGGACAGCAGTGTGTTTGCAGCATGGGCAGGAGTCAATCGGACTCACCGAGCTCTGAGGGCGACAGCTTAAACGCTGAGCATAAGTCAATGGGGGTTTTTTGCAGCTAACTCCCAGTAGTGCATTGCTGCTCCTGCACTTGATATATGGATAGGAAGTGGAAGCTTAAAAATGCTTGATGATGAAATGTGTCTATCTAATATTCCACCAAATATTCAGAAATTGTGTTCATCCCATCAACCTCATACATCCCATTAAAATAGTAAGTAGTTATTGGTGTAGTAATTATAAGCTTTTTCTAATTCTTGCACATACATACTGTGACTTGTAAATGCATTTCGTTATTATATCATTTATGTTTGTGTCCGTATCTCTTAAAACAAGTTAGTTTAACCTCCTTTTTGTTAGAACAACTGATTTACTGTGTCACGAAATAATGTAGGTCTAAAAAGTGTGTCACCAAGATGAAAAGTTTGGAAAGCTCTGGTTTAGATAATTGTAGTTAATTTATTTAATTAATTTATTGATAGTGTAGTGTTAGGTGTATTTGTAACTTAGGTTAGGATTTATTTTACAGGTAATTTTGTAATTATTTTAACTAGGTAGCTATTAAATAGTTATTAACTATTTAATAGCTATTGTACCTAGTTAAAATAAATACAAAGTTGCCTGTAAACTATTAGTTATATTGTAGCTATATTAGGGTTTATTTTATAGGTAAGTATTTATTTTTTAAATAGGAATAATTTATTTAATTATAGTAAAATTATTTTGTTTTATTTAAATTATATTTAAGTTAGGGGGGTGTTAGGGTTAGACTTAGGTTTAGGGGTTAATGACTTTATTATAGTAGCGACGACTTGGGGGCAGCAGATTAGGGGTTAATAATTGTAGGTAGGTGGCGGCGATGTTAGGGAGGGCAGATTAGGGGTTAATACAATTTATTATAGTGTTTGCGAGGTGGGAGTGCGCGGTTTAGGGGTTAATACATTTATTATAGTGGCGGCGATGTCCGGTCGGCAGATTAGGGGTTAATAAGTGTAGGTAGGTGGTGACGACGTTGGGGGCGGAAGATTAGGGGTTAATAAATATAATATAGGTGTCGGCGATGTTGGGGGCAGCAGATTAGGGGTTCATAGGGATAATGTAGGTGGCGGTGGTGTCCAGAGCGGAAGATTAGGGGTTAATAATATAATGCAGGTGGCGATGATGTCGGGGGTGGCAGATTAGGGGTTAATAAGTGTAAGGTTAGGGGTGTTTAGACTCGGGGTTCATGTTAGGGTGTTAGCTGTAGACTTTTTTCCCATAGGAAACAATGGGGCTGCGTTAGGAGCAAAACGCTGCATTTTTGCAGTTGTTAGGTTTTTTTACAGCCAGCTCAGCCCCATTGTATCCTATGGGGAAATCGTGCATGAGCATGTTTTTCCATCTTACCGCTACCGTAAGCAACGCTGGTATTGAGAGTAGAAGTGGAGCTAAATTTTGCTCAATGCTCACTTTTCTGAGGCTAAGCAGCCATTCAGAAAACTCATAATACCAGCGTTGTTTAAAGTGAGCACTGGAAAAAAAAGGAGCATTAGCTCCGCAAGTTTTTACCGACAAAACTCAAAATCTAGGTGTTAGTGTTTTTTATTTTGTGTAACTTAGTGTTTTTTATTTTGTGTAACTTAGTTGTTCGTTTTTTGTAACTTAGTAATTTTTAAAAGTAGATTTAAATAATTTGAGTAGGGTTAGGTTTTTAAATATGTAATATAGTTAATTTAATTTGTAGTTTAATGTAATTTTAGTATAACAGTTAGGGTAGGTTAATTAGTAGTTTAATATAGTTTAATGTAATTTTAGTATAATAGTTAGGGTAGATTAATGAATAGTTTAATATAGTTTATTTTAATTTTAAAGGTAAGTTTAAATTTATTATAAGATAGGGATGAGGTAATTTTAATGTAAAGTTAGCGGGTTGTTAGGTTTAGGGGTTAATAGCTTAATTTAGTTTATGGCGATGTGGGGGGCTGGCGGTTTAGGGGTTAATAGGTTTAGTATTAGGTAGTGATGTGGGAGGCTAGGGGTTTAGGGGTTAATACGTTTATTTAGTTGCGGAGGGCTCCGGGAGCAGTGGGATAGGGGTTAATAACTTTTTTAGAGTTGCGGTGGGCTCCGGGAGCGGTAGGGTAGGGGTTAATAACTTTATTAGATTTGTGGTGAGCTCCGGGAGCGGCGGGATATGGGTTAATAACTTTATTTAGTTGCGGCAGGGTCCGGGAGCGGCGGAATAGGGATTAAACATTTTAGTATAGTGGCAGTGTTTCGTAACAGGGTATAAATAAAGCTGGTAAAAAGCCGAATAGCAGCGAGATCGATGACTGTTTAGTTAACAAAAGTCCGCTGCTCATCGCCCCGTACTTTGTGTGTGGCTTTTTGACAGCTTTTTTGATAAATAAGGAGAGCGTATTCAGGTCCGCGGTCGCGATGTTAGGCGATGTTAGGCGAGTGTATTGGTGCCGGCGAATGCAGCAAAAGTGACAAAATAAGTGTAAAGCTTTAGGCCTAGATTTGGAGTTCGGCGGTAAAAGGGCTGTTAACGCTCCGCGGGCTTTTTTCTGGCCGCACCATAAAATTAACTCTGGTATCGAGAGTTTAATCAAATGCTGCGTTAGGCTCCAAAAAAGGAGCGTAGAGCATTTTTACCGCAAATGCAACTCTCGATACCAGAGTTGCTTACGGACACGGCCGGCCTCAAAAACGTGCTCGTGCACGATTCTCCCATAGGAAACAATGGGGCTGTTTGAGCTGAAAAAAAACCTAACACCTGCAAAAAAGCAGCGTTCAGCTCCTAACGCAGCCCCATTGTTTCCTATGGGGAAACACTTCCTACGTCTGCACCTAACACTCTAACATGTACCCCGAGTCTAAACACCCCTAACCTTACACTTATTAACCCCTAATCTGCCGCCCCCCGCTATCGCTGACCCCTGCATATTTTTTTTAACCCCTAATCTGCCGCTCCGTAAACCGCCGCAACCTACGTTATCCCTATGTACCCCTAATCTGCTGCCCTAACATCGCCGACCCCTATATTATATTTATTAACCCCTAATCTGCCCCCCTCAACGTCGCCGACACCTGCCTACACTTATTAACCCCTAATCTGCCGAGCGGACCTGAGCGCTACTATAATAAAGTTATTAACCCCTAATCCGCCTCACTAACCCTATCATAAATAGTATTAACCCCTAATCTGCCCTCCCTAACATCGCCGAAATCTACCTTCAATTATTAACCCCTAATCTTCCGATCGGAGCTCACCGCTATTCTAATAAATGGATTAACCCCTAAAGCTAAGTCTAACCCTAACACTAACACCCCCCTAAGTTAAATATAATTTTTATCTTACGAAATAAATTAACTCTTATTAAATAAATGATTCCTATTTAAAGCTAAATACTTACCTGTAAAATAAATCCTAATATAGCTACAATATAAATTATAATTATATTATAGCTATTTTAGGATTAATATTTATTTTACAGGCAACTTTGTAATTATTTTAACCAGGTACAATAGCTATTAAATAGTTAAGAACTATTTAATAGTTACCTAGTTAAAATAATAACAAATTTACCTGTAAAATAAATCCTAACCTAAGATATAATTAAACCTAACACTACCCTATCAATAAAATAATTAAATAAACTACCTACAATTACCTACAATTAACCTAACACTACACTATCAATAAATTAATTAAACACAATTCCTACAAATAAATACAATTAAATAAACTAGCTAAAGTACAAAAAAATAAAAAAGAACTAAGTTACAGAAAATAAAAAAATATTTACAAACATAAGAAAAATATTACAACAATTTTAAACTAATTACACCTACTCTAAGCCCCCTAATAAAATAACAAAGCCCCCCAAAATAAAAAATTCCCTACCCTATTCTAAATTAAAAAAGTTACAAGCTCTTTTACCTTACCAGCCCTGAACAGGGCCCTTTGCGGGGCATGCCCCAAGAAGTTCAGCTCTTTTGCCTGTAAAAAAAAACATACAATACTCCCCCCCCAACATTACAACCCACCACCCACATACCCCTAATCTAACCCAAACCCCCCTTAAATAAACCTAACACTAATCCCCTGAAGATCTTCCTACCTTGTCTTCACCATCCAGGTATCACCGATCCGTCCTGGCTCCAAGATCTTCATCCAATCCGGTGCTGAAGAGGGACGTCATCCAAGATGGCGTCCCTCGAATTCCGATTGGCTGATAGGATTCTATCAGCCAATCGGAATTAAGGTAGGAATTTTCTGATTGGCTGATGGAATCAGCCAATCAGAATCAAGTTCAATCCGATTGGCTGATCCAATCAGCCAATCAGATTGAGCTCGCATTCTATTGGCTGTTCCGATCAGCCAATAGAATGGATGACGTCCCTTAAAGGAACAGTCATTCGTCGTTCAGTCGTCGGTCCGGATGGATGTTCCGCGCTGGAGGTCTTCAGGATCCTGCCGCTTCGCTCCGGATGGAAGAAGATCGAAGATGCCGCTTGGAGAAGATGTTTGCCGGTCCGGATGTCCTCTTCTTGCCGGATAGGAGGAAGACTTTGGAGCCTCTTCTGGACCTCTTCAGCACCGGATTATGGATCGCCAACCCCCGCTTGGGTTGGATGAAGATCTTGGAGCCAGGACGGATCGGTGATACCTGGATGGTGAAGACAAGGTAGGAAGATCTTCAGGGGATTAGTGTTAGGTTTATTTAAGGGGGGTTTGGGTTAGATTAGGGGTATGTGGGTGGTGGGTTGTAATGTTGGGGGGGGGGGTATTGTATGTTTTTTTTTACAGGCAAAAGAGCTGAACTTCTTGGGGCATGCCCCGCAAAGGGCCCTGTTCAGGGCTGGTAAGGTAAAAGAGCTTGTAACTTTCTTAATTTAGAATAGGGTAGGGAATTTTTTATTTTGGGGGGCTTTGTTATTTTATTAGGGGGCTTAGAGTAGGTGTAATTAGTTTAAAATTGTTGTAATATTTTTCTTATGTTTGTAAATATTTTTTTATTTTCTGTAACTTAGTTCTTTTTTATTTTTTGTACTTTAGCTAGTTTATTTAATTGTATTTATTTGTAGGAATTGTGTTTAATTAATTTATTGATAGTGTAGTGTTAGGTTAATTGTAGGTAATTGTAGGTAGTTTATTTAATTATTTTATTGATAGGGTAGTGTTAGGTTTAATTATATCTTAGGTTAGGATTTATTTTACAGGTAAATTTGTTATTATTTTAAATAGGTAACTATTAAATAGTTCTTAACTATTTAATAGCTATTGTACCTGGTTAAAATAATTACAAAGTTGCCTGTAAAATAAATATTAATCCTAAAATAGCTATAATATAATTATAATTTATATTGTAGCTATATTAGGATTTATTTTACAGGTAAGTATTTAGCTTTAAATAGGAATCATTTATTTAATAAGAGTTAATTTATTTTGTTAGATAAAAATTATATTTAACTTAGGGGGGTGTTAGTGTTAGGGTTAGACTTAGCTTTAGGGGTTAATCCATTTATTAGAATAGCGGTGAGCTCCGATCGGAAGATTAGGGGTTAATAATTGAAGGTAGGTGTCGGCGATGTTAGGGAGGGCAGATTAGGGGTTAATACTATTTATGATAGGGTTAGTGAGGCGGATTAGGGGTTAATAACTTTATTATAGTAGCGCTCAGGTCCGCTCGGCAGATTAGGAGTTAATAAGTGTAGGCAGGTGTCGGCGACGTTGTGGGGGGCAGATTAGGGGTTAATAAATATAATATAGGGGTCGGCGGTGTTAGGGGTAGCAGATTAGGGGTACATAGGGATAACGTAGGTGGCGGCGCTTTGCGGTCGGAAGATTAGGGGTTAATTATTTTAAGTAGCTGGCGGCGATGTTGTGGGGGGCAGGTTAGGGGTTAATAAATATAATACAGGGGTCGGCGGGGTTAGGGGCAGCAGATTAGGGGTACATAAATATAACGTAGGTGGCGGTCGGCAGATTAGGGGTTAAAAATTTTAATCGAGTGTCAGCGATGTGGGGGGGCCTCGGTTTAGGGGTACATAGGTAGTTTATGGGTGTTAGTGTACTTTAGGGTACAGTAGTTAAGAGCTTTATGAACCGGCGTTAGCCAGAAAGCTCTTAACTCCTGCTTTTTTCAGGCAGCTGGAATCTTGTCGTTAGAGCTCTAACGCTCACTTCAGAAACGACTCTAAATACCAGCGTTAGAAAGATCCCATTGAAAAGATAGGCTACGCAAATGGCGTAGGGGGATCTGCGGTATGGAAAAGTCGCGGCTGAAAAGTGAGCGTTAGACCCTTTAATCACTGACTCCAAATACCAGCGGGCGGCCAAAACCAGCGTTAGGAGCCTCTAACGCTGGTTTTGACGGCTACCGCCGAACTCCAAATCTAGGCCTTAGTGTCTATAAAACACTGGGAGCTGCCATGTTGTAACTTGTGTTACCTTCTCTGCTGTGGCCAATTAGGGACAGTTATACACAGGTCACTAGAGTGTGCAGCCAATGGTTGTGCTGGATTTAACAGTGTTCTGCACTTCAATTTCTAACAGGAACTGAAAAGCTCACAATTTCAGAATGGAATTACAGTCAAAGAGGACAAAATAAATAATGAAAGTATATTGCAGAGCTGTTTTATTATATACAATTTATCATTTTATATTACCATCTCAAAGTGTTTAATGTCCCTTTAAGTGAAGTTAAAACAAACAAAAAAGATATCCTCTAAAATACAACATATGAAACAGAGCAGCAACACAATCAATCACCAATTCTGCACACATTTTATAAGGAGGGACACTTATCTGATCCTGAATCCTGTGCAATGTCCATACTGAAGGGAGGACGGAAGACACAGCACTGCCTGCCACAGGATTTGTTTTAGTGAAGGTTCCAATGTCTAAGGTAGTAAAAGCCACAGAAAGAGAGGGAGGGCATAAGGTCCGCCTGCCTGCTACGCATATCACATGGTTGACACGTGATTTATACTTAGGGGGTCACAGATCATCTTAACCTATTGGCACAGCTCAGTGGGAACTGAAACTTTTCCAAATAGCGGCTTTGGCGGCACATTAGCTCCTGACTGCACATGTAGTCTCCTTAATTGGCTCGTGACTGCATGTATAGTCAGTGAGTGGGACAGCAGTGTGTTTGCAGCATGGGCAGGAGTCAATCGGACTCACCGAGCTCTGAGGGCGACAGCTTAAACGCTGAGCATAAGTCAATGGGGGTTTTTTGCAGCTAACTCCCAGTAGTGCATTGCTGCTCCTGCACTTGATATATGGATAGGAAGTGGAAGCTTAAAAATGCTTGATGATGAAATGTGTCTATCTAATATTCCACCAAATATTCAGAAATTGTGTTCATCCCATCAACCTCATACATCCCATTAAAATAGTAAGTAGTTATTGGTGTAGTAATTATAAGCTTTTTCTAATTCTTGCACATACATACTGTGACTTGTAAATGCATTTCGTTATTATATCATTTATGTTTGTGTCCGTATCTCTTAAAACAAGTTAGTTTAACCTCCTTTTTGTTAGAACAACTGATTTACTGTGTCACGAAATAATGTAGGTCTAAAAAGTGTGTCACCAAGATGAAAAGTTTGGAAAGCTCTGGTTTAGATAATTGTAGTTAATTTATTTAATTAATTTATTGATAGTGTAGTGTTAGGTGTATTTGTAACTTAGGTTAGGATTTATTTTACAGGTAATTTTGTAATTATTTTAACTAGGTAGCTATTAAATAGTTATTAACTATTTAATAGCTATTGTACCTAGTTAAAATAAATACAAAGTTGCCTGTAAACTATTAGTTATATTGTAGCTATATTAGGGTTTATTTTATAGGTAAGTATTTATTTTTTAAATAGGAATAATTTATTTAATTATAGTAAAATTATTTTGTTTTATTTAAATTATATTTAAGTTAGGGGGGTGTTAGGGTTAGACTTAGGTTTAGGGGTTAATGACTTTATTATAGTAGCGACGACTTGGGGGCAGCAGATTAGGGGTTAATAATTGTAGGTAGGTGGCGGCGATGTTAGGGAGGGCAGATTAGGGGTTAATACAATTTATTATAGTGTTTGCGAGGTGGGAGTACGCGGTTTAGGGGTTAATACATTTATTATAGTGGCGGCGATGTCCGGTCGGCAGATTAGGGGTTAATAAGTGTAGGTAGGTGGTGACGACGTTGGGGGCGGAAGATTAGGGGTTAATAAATATAATATAGGTGTCGGCGATGTTGGGGGCAGCAGATTAGGGGTTCATAGGGATAATGTAGGTGGCGGTGGTGTCCAGAGCGGAAGATTAGGGGTTAATAATATAATGCAGGTGGCGATGATGTCGGGGGTGGCAGATTAGGGGTTAATAAGTGTAAGGTTAGGGGTGTTTAGACTCGGGGTTCATGTTAGGGTGTTAGCTGTAGACTTTTTTCCCATAGGAAACAATGGGGCTGCGTTAGGAGCAAAACGCTGCATTTTTGCAGTTGTTAGGTTTTTTTACAGCCAGCTCAGCCCCATTGTATCCTATGGGGAAATCGTGCATGAGCATGTTTTTCCATCTTACCGCTACCGTAAGCAACGCTGGTATTGAGAGTAGAAGTGGAGCTAAATTTTGCTCAATGCTCACTTTTCTGAGGCTAAGCAGCCATTCAGAAAACTCATAATACCAGCGTTGTTTAAAGTGAGCACTGGAAAAAAAAGGAGCATTAGCTCCGCAAGTTTTTACCGACAAAACTCAAAATCTAGGTGTTAGTGTTTTTTATTTTGTGTAACTTAGTGTTTTTTATTTTGTGTAACTTAGTTGTTCGTTTTTTGTAACTTAGTAATTTTTAAAAGTAGATTTAAATAATTTGAGTAGGGTTAGGTTTTTAAATATGTAATATAGTTAATTTAATTTGTAGTTTAATGTAATTTTAGTATAACAGTTAGGGTAGGTTAATTAGTAGTTTAATATAGTTTAATGTAATTTTAGTATAATAGTTAGGGTAGATTAATGAATAGTTTAATATAGTTTATTTTAATTTTAAAGGTAAGTTTAAATTTATTATAAGATAGGGATGAGGTAATTTTAATGTAAAGTTAGCGGGTTGTTAGGTTTAGGGGTTAATAGCTTAATTTAGTTTATGGCGATGTGGGGGGCTGGCGGTTTAGGGGTTAATAGGTTTAGTATTAGGTAGTGATGTGGGAGGCTAGGGGTTTAGGGGTTAATACGTTTATTTAGTTGCGGAGGGCTCCGGGAGCAGTGGGATAGGGGTTAATAACTTTTTTAGAGTTGCGGTGGGCTCCGGGAGCGGTAGGGTAGGGGTTAATAACTTTATTAGATTTGTGGTGAGCTCCGGGAGCGGCGGGATATGGGTTAATAACTTTATTTAGTTGCGGCAGGGTCCGGGAGCGGCGGAATAGGGATTAAACATTTTAGTATAGTGGCAGTGTTTCGTAACAGGGTATAAATAAAGCTGGTAAAAAGCCGAATAGCAGCGAGATCGATGACTGTTTAGTTAACAAAAGTCCGCTGCTCATCGCCCCGTACTTTGTGTGTGGCTTTTTGACAGCTTTTTTGATAAATAAGGAGAGCGTATTCAGGTCCGCGGTCGCGATGTTAGGCGATGTTAGGCGAGTGTATTGGTGCCGGCGAATGCAGCAAAAGTGACAAAATAAGTGTAAAGCTTTAGGCCTAGATTTGGAGTTCGGCGGTAAAAGGGCTGTTAACGCTCCGCGGGCTTTTTTCTGGCCGCACCATAAAATTAACTCTGGTATCGAGAGTTTAATCAAATGCTGCGTTAGGCTCCAAAAAAGGAGCGTAGAGCATTTTTACCGCAAATGCAACTCTCGATACCAGAGTTGCTTACGGACACGGCCGGCCTCAAAAACGTGCTCGTGCACGATTCTCCCATAGGAAACAATGGGGCTGTTTGAGCTGAAAAAAAACCTAACACCTGCAAAAAAGCAGCGTTCAGCTCCTAACGCAGCCCCATTGTTTCCTATGGGGAAACACTTCCTACGTCTGCACCTAACACTCTAACATGTACCCCGAGTCTAAACACCCCTAACCTTACACTTATTAACCCCTAATCTGCCGCCCCCGCTATCGCTGACCCCTGCATATTTTTTTTAACCCCTAATCTGCCGCTCCGTAAACCGCCGCAACCTACGTTATCCCTATGTACCCCTAATCTGCTGCCCTAACATCGCCGACCCCTATATTATATTTATTAACCCCTAATCTGCCCCCCTCAACGTCGCCGACACCTGCCTACACTTATTAACCCCTAATCTGCCGAGCGGACCTGAGCGCTACTATAATAAAGTTATTAACCCCTAATCCGCCTCACTAACCCTATCATAAATAGTATTAACCCCTAATCTGCCCTCCCTAACATCGCCGAAATCTACCTTCAATTATTAACCCCTAATCTTCCGATCGGAGCTCACCGCTATTCTAATAAATGGATTAACCCCTAAAGCTAAGTCTAACCCTAACACTAACACCCCCCTAAGTTAAATATAATTTTTATCTTACGAAATAAATTAACTCTTATTAAATAAATGATTCCTATTTAAAGCTAAATACTTACCTGTAAAATAAATCCTAATATAGCTACAATATAAATTATAATTATATTATAGCTATTTTAGGATTAATATTTATTTTACAGGCAACTTTGTAATTATTTTAACCAGGTACAATAGCTATTAAATAGTTAAGAACTATTTAATAGTTACCTAGTTAAAATAATAACAAATTTACCTGTAAAATAAATCCTAACCTAAGATATAATTAAACCTAACACTACCCTATCAATAAAATAATTAAATAAACTACCTACAATTACCTACAATTAACCTAACACTACACTATCAATAAATTAATTAAACACAATTCCTACAAATAAATACAATTAAATAAACTAGCTAAAGTACAAAAAAATAAAAAAGAACTAAGTTACAGAAAATAAAAAAATATTTACAAACATAAGAAAAATATTACAACAATTTTAAACTAATTACACCTACTCTAAGCCCCCTAATAAAATAACAAAGCCCCCCAAAATAAAAAATTCCCTACCCTATTCTAAATTAAAAAAGTTACAAGCTCTTTTACCTTACCAGCCCTGAACAGGGCCCTTTGCGGGGCATGCCCCAAGAAGTTCAGCTCTTTTGCCTGTAAAAAAAAACATACAATACTCCCCCCCCCAACATTACAACCCACCACCCACATACCCCTAATCTAACCCAAACCCCCCTTAAATAAACCTAACACTAATCCCCTGAAGATCTTCCTACCTTGTCTTCACCATCCAGGTATCACCGATCCGTCCTGGCTCCAAGATCTTCATCCAATCCGGTGCTGAAGAGGGACGTCATCCAAGATGGCGTCCCTCGAATTCCGATTGGCTGATAGGATTCTATCAGCCAATCGGAATTAAGGTAGGAATTTTCTGATTGGCTGATGGAATCAGCCAATCAGAATCAAGTTCAATCCGATTGGCTGATCCAATCAGCCAATCAGATTGAGCTCGCATTCTATTGGCTGTTCCGATCAGCCAATAGAATGGATGACGTCCCTTAAAGGAACAGTCATTCGTCGTTCAGTCGTCGGTCCGGATGGATGTTCCGCGCTGGAGGTCTTCAGGATCCTGCCGCTTCGCTCCGGATGGAAGAAGATCGAAGATGCCGCTTGGAGAAGATGTTTGCCGGTCCGGATGTCCTCTTCTTGCCGGATAGGAGGAAGACTTTGGAGCCTCTTCTGGACCTCTTCAGCACCGGATTATGGATCGCCAACCCCCGCTTGGGTTGGATGAAGATCTTGGAGCCAGGACGGATCGGTGATACCTGGATGGTGAAGACAAGGTAGGAAGATCTTCAGGGGATTAGTGTTAGGTTTATTTAAGGGGGGTTTGGGTTAGATTAGGGGTATGTGGGTGGTGGGTTGTAATGTTGGGGGGGGGGGTATTGTATGTTTTTTTTTACAGGCAAAAGAGCTGAACTTCTTGGGGCATGCCCCGCAAAGGGCCCTGTTCAGGGCTGGTAAGGTAAAAGAGCTTGTAACTTTCTTAATTTAGAATAGGGTAGGGAATTTTTTATTTTGGGGGGCTTTGTTATTTTATTAGGGGGCTTAGAGTAGGTGTAATTAGTTTAAAATTGTTGTAATATTTTTCTTATGTTTGTAAATATTTTTTTATTTTCTGTAACTTAGTTCTTTTTTATTTTTTGTACTTTAGCTAGTTTATTTAATTGTATTTATTTGTAGGAATTGTGTTTAATTAATTTATTGATAGTGTAGTGTTAGGTTAATTGTAGGTAATTGTAGGTAGTTTATTTAATTATTTTATTGATAGGGTAGTGTTAGGTTTAATTATATCTTAGGTTAGGATTTATTTTACAGGTAAATTTGTTATTATTTTAAATAGGTAACTATTAAATAGTTCTTAACTATTTAATAGCTATTGTACCTGGTTAAAATAATTACAAAGTTGCCTGTAAAATAAATATTAATCCTAAAATAGCTATAATATAATTATAATTTATATTGTAGCTATATTAGGATTTATTTTACAGGTAAGTATTTAGCTTTAAATAGGAATCATTTATTTAATAAGAGTTAATTTATTTCGTTAGATAAAAATTATATTTAACTTAGGGGGGTGTTAGTGTTAGGGTTAGACTTAGCTTTAGGGGTTAATCCATTTATTAGAATAGCGGTGAGCTCCGATCGGAAGATTAGGGGTTAATAATTGAAGGTAGGTGTCGGCGATGTTAGGGAGGGCAGATTAGGGGTTAATACTATTTATGATAGGGTTAGTGAGGCGGATTAGGGGTTAATAACTTTATTATAGTAGCGCTCAGGTCCGCTCGGCAGATTAGGAGTTAATAAGTGTAGGCAGGTGTCGGCGACGTTGTGGGGGGCAGATTAGGGGTTAATAAATATAATATAGGGGTCGGCGGTGTTAGGGGTAGCAGATTAGGGGTACATAGGGATAACGTAGGTGGCGGCGCTTTGCGGTCGGAAGATTAGGGGTTAATTATTTTAAGTAGCTGGCGGCGATGTTGTGGGGGGCAGGTTAGGGGTTAATAAATATAATACAGGGGTCGGCGGGGTTAGGGGCAGCAGATTAGGGGTACATAAATATAACGTAGGTGGCGGTCGGCAGATTAGGGGTTAAAAATTTTAATCGAGTGTCAGCGATGTGGGGGGGCCTCGGTTTAGGGGTACATAGGTAGTTTATGGGTGTTAGTGTACTTTAGGGTACAGTAGTTAAGAGCTTTATGAACCGGCGTTAGCCAGAAAGCTCTTAACTCCTGCTTTTTTCAGGCAGCTGGAATCTTGTCGTTAGAGCTCTAACGCTCACTTCAGAAACGACTCTAAATACCAGCGTTAGAAAGATCCCATTGAAAAGATAGGCTACGCAAATGGCGTAGGGGGATCTGCGGTATGGAAAAGTCGCGGCTGAAAAGTGAGCGTTAGACCCTTTAATCACTGACTCCAAATACCAGCGGGCGGCCAAAACCAGCGTTAGGAGCCTCTAACGCTGGTTTTGACGGCTACCGCCGAACTCCAAATCTAGGCCTAAGTGTCTATAAAACACTGGGAGCTGCCATGTTGTAACTTGTGTTACCTTCTCTGCTGTGGCCAATTAGGGACAGTTATACACAGGTCACTAGAGTGTGCAGCCAATGGTTGTGCTGGATTTAACAGTGTTCTGCACTTCAATTTCTAACAGGAACTGAAAAGCTCACAATTTCAGAATGGAATTACAGTCAAAGAGGACAAAATAAATAATGAAAGTATATTGCAGAGCTGTTTTATTATATACAATTTATCATTTTATATTACCATCTCAAAGTGTTTAATGTCCCTTTAAGTGAAGTTAAAACAAACAAAAAAGATATCCTCTAAAATACAACATATGAAACAGAGCAGCAACACAATCAATCACCAATTCTGCACACATTTTATAAGGAGGGACACTTATCTGATCCTGAATCCTGTGCAATGTCCATACTGAAGGGAGGACGGAAGACACAGCACTGCCTGCCACAGGATTTGTTTTAGTGAAGGTTCCAATGTCTAAGGTAGTAAAAGCCACAGAAAGAGAGGGAGGGCATAAGGTCCGCCTGCCTGCTACGCATATCACATGGTTGACACGTGATTTATACTTAGGGGGTCACAGATCATCTTAACCTATTGGCACAGCTCAGTGGGAACTGAAACTTTTCCAAATAGCGGCTTTGGCGGCACATTAGCTCCTGACTGCACATGTAGTCTCCTTAATTGGCTCGTGACTGCATGTATAGTCAGTGAGTGGGACAGCAGTGTGTTTGCAGCATGGGCAGGAGTCAATCGGACTCACCGAGCTCTGAGGGCGACAGCTTAAACGCTGAGCATAAGTCAATGGGGGTTTTTTGCAGCTAACTCCCAGTAGTGCATTGCTGCTCCTGCACTTGATATATGGATAGGAAGTGGAAGCTTAAAAATGCTTGATGATGAAATGTGTCTATCTAATATTCCACCAAATATTCAGAAATTGTGTTCATCCCATCAACCTCATACATCCCATTAAAATAGTAAGTAGTTATTGGTGTAGTAATTATAAGCTTTTTCTAATTCTTGCACATACATACTGTGACTTGTAAATGCATTTCGTTATTATATCATTTATGTTTGTGTCCGTATCTCTTAAAACAAGTTAGTTTAACCTCCTTTTTGTTAGAACAACTGATTTACTGTGTCACGAAATAATGTAGGTCTAAAAAGTGTGTCACCAAGATGAAAAGTTTGGAAAGCTCTGGTTTAGATAATTGTAGTTAATTTATTTAATTAATTTATTGATAGTGTAGTGTTAGGTGTATTTGTAACTTAGGTTAGGATTTATTTTACAGGTAATTTTGTAATTATTTTAACTAGGTAGCTATTAAATAGTTATTAACTATTTAATAGCTATTGTACCTAGTTAAAATAAATACAAAGTTGCCTGTAAACTATTAGTTATATTGTAGCTATATTAGGGTTTATTTTATAGGTAAGTATTTATTTTTTAAATAGGAATAATTTATTTAATTATAGTAAAATTATTTTGTTTTATTTAAATTATATTTAAGTTAGGGGGGTGTTAGGGTTAGACTTAGGTTTAGGGGTTAATGACTTTATTATAGTAGCGACGACTTGGGGGCAGCAGATTAGGGGTTAATAATTGTAGGTAGGTGGCGGCGATGTTAGGGAGGGCAGATTAGGGGTTAATACAATTTATTATAGTGTTTGCGAGGTGGGAGTGCGCGGTTTAGGGGTTAATACATTTATTATAGTGGCGGCGATGTCCGGTCGGCAGATTAGGGGTTAATAAGTGTAGGTAGGTGGTGACGACGTTGGGGGCGGAAGATTAGGGGTTAATAAATATAATATAGGTGTCGGCGATGTTGGGGGCAGCAGATTAGGGGTTCATAGGGATAATGTAGGTGGCGGTGGTGTCCAGAGCGGAAGATTAGGGGTTAATAATATAATGCAGGTGGCGATGATGTCGGGGGCTGGCAGATTAGGGGTTAATAAGTGTAAGGTTAGGGGTGTTTAGACTCGGGGTTCATGTTAGGGTGTTAGCTGTAGACTTTTTTCCCATAGGAAACAATGGGGCTGCGTTAGGAGCAAAACGCTGCATTTTTGCAGTTGTTAGGTTTTTTTACAGCCAGCTCAGCCCCATTGTATCCTATGGGGAAATCGTGCATGAGCATGTTTTTCCATCTTACCGCTACCGTAAGCAACGCTGGTATTGAGAGTAGAAGTGGAGCTAAATTTTGCTCAATGCTCACTTTTCTGAGGCTAAGCAGCCATTCAGAAAACTCATAATACCAGCGTTGTTTAAAGTGAGCACTGGAAAAAAAAGGAGAATTAGCTCCGCAAGTTTTTACCGACAAAACTCAAAATCTAGGTGTTAGTGTTTTTTATTTTGTGTAACTTAGTGTTTTTTATTTTGTGTAACTTAGTTGTTCGTTTTTTGTAACTTAGTAATTTTTAAAAGTAGATTTAAATAATTTGAGTAGGGTTAGGTTTTTAAATATGTAATATAGTTAATTTAATTTGTAGTTTAATGTAATTTTAGTATAACAGTTAGGGTAGGTTAATTAGTAGTTTAATATAGTTTAATGTAATTTTAGTATAATAGTTAGGGTAGATTAATGAATAGTTTAATATAGTTTATTTTAATTTTAAAGGTAAGTTTAAATTTATTATAAGATAGGGATGAGGTAATTTTAATGTAAAGTTAGCGGGTTGTTAGGTTTAGGGGTTAATAGCTTAATTTAGTTTATGGCGATGTGGGGGGCTGGCGGTTTAGGGGTTAATAGGTTTAGTATTAGGTAGTGATGTGGGAGGCTAGGGGTTTAGGGGTTAATACGTTTATTTAGTTGCGGAGGGCTCCGGGAGAAGTGGGATAGGGGTTAATAACTTTTTTAGAGTTGCGGTGGGCTCCGGGAGCGGTAGGGTAGGGGTTAATAACTTTATTAGATTTGTGGTGAGCTCCGGGAGCGGCGGGATATGGGTTAATAACTTTATTTAGTTGCGGCAGGGTCCGGGAGCGGCGGAATAGGGATTAAACATTTTAGTATAGTGGCAGTGTTTCGTAACAGGGTATAAATAAAGCTGGTAAAAAGCCGAATAGCAGCGAGATCGATGACTGTTTAGTTAACAAAAGTCCGCTGCTCATCGCCCCGTACTTTGTGTGTGGCTTTTTGACAGCTTTTTTGATAAATAAGGAGAGCGTATTCAGGTCCGCGGTCGCGATGTTAGGCGATGTTAGGCGAGTGTATTGGTGCCGGCGAATGCAGCAAAAGTGACAAAATAAGTGTAAAGCTTTAGGCCTAGATTTGGAGTTCGGCGGTAAAAGGGCTGTTAACGCTCCGCGGGCTTTTTTCTGGCCGCACCATAAAATTAACTCTGGTATCGAGAGTTTAATCAAATGCTGCGTTAGGCTCCAAAAAAGGAGCGTAGAGCATTTTTACCGCAAATGCAACTCTCGATACCAGAGTTGCTTACGGACACGGCCGGCCTCAAAAACGTGCTTGTGCACGATTCTCCCATAGGAAACAATGGGGCTGTTTGAGCTGAAAAAAAACCTAACACCTGCAAAAAAGCAGCGTTCAGCTCCTAACGCAGCCCCATTGTTTCCTATGGGGAAACACTTCCTACGTCTGCACCTAACACTCTAACATGTACCCCGAGTCTAAACACCCCTAACCTTACACTTATTAACCCCTAATCTGCCGCCCCCGCTATCGCTGACCCCTGCATATTTTTTTTAACCCCTAATCTGCCGCTCCGTAAACCGCCGCAACCTACGTTATCCCTATGTACCCCTAATCTGCTGCCCTAACATCGCCGACCCCTATATTATATTTATTAACCCCTAATCTGCCCCCCTCAACGTCGCCGACACCTGCCTACACTTATTAACCCCTAATCTGCCGAGCGGACCTGAGCGCTACTATAATAAAGTTATTAACCCCTAATCCGCCTCACTAACCCTATCATAAATAGTATTAACCCCTAATCTGCCCTCCCTAACATCGCCGAAATCTACCTTCAATTATTAACCCCTAATCTTCCGATCGGAGCTCACCGCTATTCTAATAAATGGATTAACCCCTAAAGCTAAGTCTAACCCTAACACTAACACCCCCCTAAGTTAAATATAATTTTTATCTTACGAAATAAATTAACTCTTATTAAATAAATGATTCCTATTTAAAGCTAAATACTTACCTGTAAAATAAATCCTAATATAGCTACAATATAAATTATAATTATATTATAGCTATTTTAGGATTAATATTTATTTTACAGGCAACTTTGTAATTATTTTAACCAGGTACAATAGCTATTAAATAGTTAAGAACTATTTAATAGTTACCTAGTTAAAATAATAACAAATTTACCTGTAAAATAAATCCTAACCTAAGATATAATTAAACCTAACACTACCCTATCAATAAAATAATTAAATAAACTACCTACAATTACCTACAATTAACCTAACACTACACTATCAATAAATTAATTAAACACAATTCCTACAAATAAATACAATTAAATAAACTAGCTAAAGTACAAAAAAATAAAAAAGAACTAAGTTACAGAAAATAAAAAAATATTTACAAACATAAGAAAAATATTACAACAATTTTAAACTAATTACACCTACTCTAAGCCCCCTAATAAAATAACAAAGCCCCCCAAAATAAAAAATTCCCTACCCTATTCTAAATTAAAAAAGTTACAAGCTCTTTTACCTTACCAGCCCTGAACAGGGCCCTTTGCGGGGCATGCCCCAAGAAGTTCAGCTCTTTTGCCTGTAAAAAAAAACATACAATACCCCCCCCCCAACATTACAACCCACCACCCACATACCCCTAATCTAACCCAAACCCCCCTTAAATAAACCTAACACTAATCCCCTGAAGATCTTCCTACCTTGTCTTCACCATCCAGGTATCACCGATCCGTCCTGGCTCCAAGATCTTCATCCAATCCGGTGCTGAAGAGGGACGTCATCCAAGATGGCGTCCCTCGAATTCCGATTGGCTGATAGGATTCTATCAGCCAATCGGAATTAAGGTAGGAATTTTCTGATTGGCTGATGGAATCAGCCAATCAGAATCAAGTTCAATCCGATTGGCTGATCCAATCAGCCAATCAGATTGAGCTCGCATTCTATTGGCTGTTCCGATCAGCCAATAGAATGGATGACGACCCTTAAAGGAACAGTCATTCGTCGTTCAGTCGTCGGTCCGGATGGATGTTCCGCGCTGGAGGTCTTCAGGATCCTGCCGCTTCGCTCCGGATGGAAGAAGATCGAAGATGCCGCTTGGAGAAGATGTTTGCCGGTCCGGATGTCCTCTTCTTGCCGGATAGGAGGAAGACTTTGGAGCCTCTTCTGGACCTCTTCAGCACCGGATTATGGATCGCCAACCCCCCGCTTGGGTTGGATGAAGATCTTGGAGCCAGGACGGATCGGTGATACCTGGATGGTGAAGACAAGGTAGGAAGATCTTCAGGGGATTAGTGTTAGGTTTATTTAAGGGGGGTTTGGGTTAGATTAGGGGTATGTGGGTGGTGGGTTGTAATGTTGGGGGGGGGGTATTGTATGTTTTTTTTTACAGGCAAAAGAGCTGAACTTCTTGGGGCATGCCCCGCAAAGGGCCCTGTTCAGGGCTGGTAAGGTAAAAGAGCTTGTAACTTTCTTAATTTAGAATAGGGTAGGGAATTTTTTATTTTGGGGGGCTTTGTTATTTTATTAGGGGGCTTAGAGTAGGTGTAATTAGTTTAAAATTGTTGTAATATTTTTCTTATGTTTGTAAATATTTTTTTATTTTCTGTAACTTAGTTCTTTTTTATTTTTTGTACTTTAGCTAGTTTATTTAATTGTATTTATTTGTAGGAATTGTGTTTAATTAATTTATTGATAGTGTAGTGTTAGGTTAATTGTAGGTAATTGTAGGTAGTTTATTTAATTATTTTATTGATAGGGTAGTGTTAGGTTTAATTATATCTTAGGTTAGGATTTATTTTACAGGTAAATTTGTTATTATTTTAAATAGGTAACTATTAAATAGTTCTTAACTATTTAATAGCTATTGTACCTGGTTAAAATAATTACAAAGTTGCCTGTAAAATAAATATTAATCCTAAAATAGCTATAATATAATTATAATTTATATTGTAGCTATATTAGGATTTATTTTACAGGTAAGTATTTAGCTTTAAATAGGAATCATTTATTTAATAAGAGTTAATTTATTTCGTTAGATAAAAATTATATTTAACTTAGGGGGGTGTTAGTGTTAGGGTTAGACTTAGCTTTAGGGGTTAATCCATTTATTAGAATAGCGGTGAGCTCCGATCGGAAGATTAGGGGTTAATAATTGAAGGTAGGTGTCGGCGATGTTAGGGAGGGCAGATTAGGGGTTAATACTATTTATGATAGGGTTAGTGAGGCGGATTAGGGGTTAATAACTTTATTATAGTAGCGCTCAGGTCCGCTCGGCAGATTAGGAGTTAATAAGTGTAGGCAGGTGTCGGCGACGTTGTGGGGGGCAGATTAGGGGTTAATAAATATAATATAGGGGTCGGCGGTGTTAGGGGTAGCAGATTAGGGGTACATAGGGATAACGTAGGTGGCGGCGCTTTGCGGTCGGAAGATTAGGGGTTAATTATTTTAAGTAGCTGGCGGCGATGTTGTGGGGGGCAGGTTAGGGGTTAATAAATATAATACAGGGGTCGGCGGGGTTAGGGGCAGCAGATTAGGGGTACATAAATATAACGTAGGTGGCGGTCGGCAGATTAGGGGTTAAAAATTTTAATCGAGTGTCAGCGATGTGGGGGGGCCTCGGTTTAGGGGTACATAGGTAGTTTATGGGTGTTAGTGTACTTTAGGGTACAGTAGTTAAGAGCTTTATGAACCGGCGTTAGCCAGAAAGCTCTTAACTCCTGCTTTTTTCAGGCAGCTGGAATCTTGTCGTTAGAGCTCTAACGCTCACTTCAGAAACGACTCTAAATACCAGCGTTAGAAAGATCCCATTGAAAAGATAGGCTACGCAAATGGCGTAGGGGGATCTGCGGTATGGAAAAGTAGCGGCTGAAAAGTGAGCGTTAGACCCTTTAATCACTGACTCCAAATACCAGCGGGCGGCCAAAACCAGCGTTAGGAGCCTCTAACGCTGGTTTTGACGGCTACCGCCGAACTCCAAATCTAGGCCTTAGTGTCTATAAAACACTGGGAGCTGCCATGTTGTAACTTGTGTTACCTTCTCTGCTGTGGCCAATTAGGGACAGTTATACACAGGTCACTAGAGTGTGCAGCCAATGGTTGTGCTGGATTTAACAGTGTTCTGCACTTCAATTTCTAACAGGAACTGAAAAGCTCACAATTTCAGAATGGAATTACAGTCAAAGAGGACAAAATAAATAATGAAAGTATATTGCAGAGCTGTTTTATTATATACAATTTATCATTTTATATTACCATCTCAAAGTGTTTAATGTCCCTTTAAGTGAAGTTAAAACAAACAAAAAAGATATCCTCTAAAATACAACATATGAAACAGAGCAGCAACACAATCAATCACCAATTCTGCACACATTTTATAAGGAGGGACACTTATCTGATCCTGAATCCTGTGCAATGTCCATACTGAAGGGAGGACGGAAGACACAGCACTGCCTGCCACAGGATTTGTTTTAGTGAAGGTTCCAATGTCTAAGGTAGTAAAAGCCACAGAAAGAGAGGGAGGGCATAAGGTCCGCCTGCCTGCTACGCATATCACATGGTTGACACGTGATTTATACTTAGGGGGTCACAGATCATCTTAACCTATTGGCACAGCTCAGTGGGAACTGAAACTTTTCCAAATAGCGGCTTTGGCGGCACATTAGCTCCTGACTGCACATGTAGTCTCCTTAATTGGCTCGTGACTGCATGTATAGTCAGTGAGTGGGACAGCAGTGTGTTTGCAGCATGGGCAGGAGTCAATCGGACTCACCGAGCTCTGAGGGCGACAGCTTAAACGCTGAGCATAAGTCAATGGGGGTTTTTTGCAGCTAACTCCCAGTAGTGCATTGCTGCTCCTGCACTTGATATATGGATAGGAAGTGGAAGCTTAAAAATGCTTGATGATGAAATGTGTCTATCTAATATTCCACCAAATATTCAGAAATTGTGTTCATCCCATCAACCTCATACATCCCATTAAAATAGTAAGTAGTTATTGGTGTAGTAATTATAAGCTTTTTCTAATTCTTGCACATACATACTGTGACTTGTAAATGCATTTCGTTATTATATCATTTATGTTTGTGTCCGTATCTCTTAAAACAAGTTAGTTTAACCTCCTTTTTGTTAGAACAACTGATTTACTGTGTCACGAAATAATGTAGGTCTAAAAAGTGTGTCACCAAGATGAAAAGTTTGGAAAGCTCTGGTTTAGATAATTGTAGTTAATTTATTTAATTAATTTATTGATAGTGTAGTGTTAGGTGTATTTGTAACTTAGGTTAGGATTTATTTTACAGGTAATTTTGTAATTATTTTAACTAGGTAGCTATTAAATAGTTATTAACTATTTAATAGCTATTGTACCTAGTTAAAATAAATACAAAGTTGCCTGTAAACTATTAGTTATATTGTAGCTATATTAGGGTTTATTTTATAGGTAAGTATTTATTTTTTAAATAGGAATAATTTATTTAATTATAGTAAAATTATTTTGTTTTATTTAAATTATATTTAAGTTAGGGGGGTGTTAGGGTTAGACTTAGGTTTAGGGGTTAATGACTTTATTATAGTAGCGACGACTTGGGGGCAGCAGATTAGGGGTTAATAATTGTAGGTAGGTGGCGGCGATGTTAGGGAGGGCAGATTAGGGGTTAATACAATTTATTATAGTGTTTGCGAGGTGGGAGTACGCGGTTTAGGGGTTAATACATTTATTATAGTGGCGGCGATGTCCGGTCGGCAGATTAGGGGTTAATAAGTGTAGGTAGGTGGTGACGACGTTGGGGGCGGAAGATTAGGGGTTAATAAATATAATATAGGTGTCGGCGATGTTGGGGGCAGCAGATTAGGGGTTCATAGGGATAATGTAGGTGGCGGTGGTGTCCAGAGCGGAAGATTAGGGGTTAATAATATAATGCAGGTGGCGATGATGTCGGGGGTGGCAGATTAGGGGTTAATAAGTGTAAGGTTAGGGGTGTTTAGACTCGGGGTTCATGTTAGGGTGTTAGCTGTAGACTTTTTTCCCATAGGAAACAATGGGGCTGCGTTAGGAGCAAAACGCTGCATTTTTGCAGTTGTTAGGTTTTTTTACAGCCAGCTCAGCCCCATTGTATCCTATGGGGAAATCGTGCATGAGCATGTTTTTCCATCTTACCGCTACCGTAAGCAACGCTGGTATTGAGAGTAGAAGTGGAGCTAAATTTTGCTCAATGCTCACTTTTCTGAGGCTAAGCAGCCATTCAGAAAACTCATAATACCAGCGTTGTTTAAAGTGAGCACTGGAAAAAAAAGGAGCATTAGCTCCGCAAGTTTTTACCGACAAAACTCAAAATCTAGGTGTTAGTGTTTTTTATTTTGTGTAACTTAGTGTTTTTTATTTTGTGTAACTTAGTTGTTCGTTTTTTGTAACTTAGTAATTTTTAAAAGTAGATTTAAATAATTTGAGTAGGGTTAGGTTTTTAAATATGTAATATAGTTAATTTAATTTGTAGTTTAATGTAATTTTAGTATAACAGTTAGGGTAGGTTAATTAGTAGTTTAATATAGTTTAATGTAATTTTAGTATAATAGTTAGGGTAGATTAATGAATAGTTTAATATAGTTTATTTTAATTTTAAAGGTAAGTTTAAATTTATTATAAGATAGGGATGAGGTAATTTTAATGTAAAGTTAGCGGGTTGTTAGGTTTAGGGGTTAATAGCTTAATTTAGTTTATGGCGATGTGGGGGGCTGGCGGTTTAGGGGTTAATAGGTTTAGTATTAGGTAGTGATGTGGGAGGCTAGGGGTTTAGGGGTTAATACGTTTATTTAGTTGCGGAGGGCTCCGGGAGCAGTGGGATAGGGGTTAATAACTTTTTTAGAGTTGCGGTGGGCTCCGGGAGCGGTAGGGTAGGGGTTAATAACTTTATTAGATTTGTGGTGAGCTCCGGGAGCGGCGGGATATGGGTTAATAACTTTATTTAGTTGCGGCAGGGTCCGGGAGCGGCGGAATAGGGATTAAACATTTTAGTATAGTGGCAGTGTTTCGTAACAGGGTATAAATAAAGCTGGTAAAAAGCCGAATAGCAGCGAGATCGATGACTGTTTAGTTAACAAAAGTCCGCTGCTCATCGCCCCGTACTTTGTGTGTGGCTTTTTGACAGCTTTTTTGATAAATAAGGAGAGCGTATTCAGGTCCGCGGTCGCGATGTTAGGCGATGTTAGGCGAGTGTATTGGTGCCGGCGAATGCAGCAAAAGTGACAAAATAAGTGTAAAGCTTTAGGCCTAGATTTGGAGTTCGGCGGTAAAAGGGCTGTTAACGCTCCGCGGGCTTTTTTCTGGCCGCACCATAAAATTAACTCTGGTATAGAGAGTTTAATCAAATGCTGCGTTAGGCTCCAAAAAAGGAGCGTAGAGCATTTTTACCGCAAATGCAACTCTCGATACCAGAGTTGCTTACGGACACGGCCGGCCTCAAAAACGTGCTCGTGCACGATTCTCCCATAGGAAACAATGGGGCTGTTTGAGCTGAAAAAAAACCTAACACCTGCAAAAAAGCAGCGTTCAGCTCCTAACGCAGCCCCATTGTTTCCTATGGGGAAACACTTCCTACGTCTGCACCTAACACTCTAACATGTACCCCGAGTCTAAACACCCCTAACCTTACACTTATTAACCCCTAATCTGCCGCCCCCCGCTATCGCTGACCCCTGCATATTTTTTTTAACCCCTAATCTGCCGCTCCGTAAACCGCCGCAACCTACGTTATCCCTATGTACCCCTAATCTGCTGCCCTAACATCGCCGACCCCTATATTATATTTATTAACCCCTAATCTGCCCCCCTCAACGTCGCCGACACCTGCCTACACTTATTAACCCCTAATCTGCCGAGCGGACCTGAACGCTACTATAATAAAGTTATTAACCCCTAATCCGCCTCACTAACCCTATCATAAATAGTATTAACCCCTAATCTGCCCTCCCTAACATCGCCGAAATCTACCTTCAATTATTAACCCCTAATCTTCCGATCGGAGCTCACCGCTATTCTAATAAATGGATTAACCCCTAAAGCTAAGTCTAACCCTAACACTAACACCCCCCTAAGTTAAATATAATTTTTATCTTACGAAATAAATTAACTCTTATTAAATAAATGATTCCTATTTAAAGCTAAATACTTACCTGTAAAATAAATCCTAATATAGCTACAATATAAATTATAATTATATTATAGCTATTTTAGGATTAATATTTATTTTACAGGCAACTTTGTAATTATTTTAACCAGGTACAATAGCTATTAAATAGTTAAGAACTATTTAATAGTTACCTAGTTAAAATAATAACAAATTTACCTGTAAAATAAATCCTAACCTAAGATATAATTAAACCTAACACTACCCTATCAATAAAATAATTAAATAAACTACCTACAATTACCTACAATTAACCTAACACTACACTATCAATAAATTAATTAAACACAATTCCTACAAATAAATACAATTAAATAAACTAGCTAAAGTACAAAAAAATAAAAAAGAACTAAGTTACAGAAAATAAAAAAATATTTACAAACATAAGAAAAATATTACAACAATTTTAAACTAATTACACCTACTCTAAGCCCCCTAATAAAATAACAAAGCCCCCCAAAATAAAAAATTCCCTACCCTATTCTAAATTAAAAAAGTTACAAGCTCTTTTACCTTACCAGCCCTGAACAGGGCCCTTTGCGGGGCATGCCCCAAGAAGTTCAGCTCTTTTGCCTGTAAAAAAAAACATACAATACTCCCCCCCCAACATTACAACCCACCACCCACATACCCCTAATCTAACCCAAACCCCCCTTAAATAAACCTAACACTAATCCCCTGAAGATCTTCCTACCTTGTCTTCACCATCCAGGTATCACCGATCCGTCCTGGCTCCAAGATCTTCATCCAATCCGGTGCTGAAGAGGGACGTCATCCAAGATGGCGTCCCTCGAATTCCGATTGGCTGATAGGATTCTATCAGCCAATCGGAATTAAGGTAGGAATTTTCTGATTGGCTGATGGAATCAGCCAATCAGAATCAAGTTCAATCCGATTGGCTGATCCAATCAGCCAATCAGATTGAGCTCGCATTCTATTGGCTGTTCCGATCAGCCAATAGAATGGATGACGTCCCTTAAAGGAACAGTCATTCGTCGTTCAGTCGTCGGTCCGGATGGATGTTCCGCGCTGGAGGTCTTCAGGATCCTGCCGCTTCGCTCCGGATGGAAGAAGATCGAAGATGCCGCTTGGAGAAGATGTTTGCCGGTCCGGATGTCCTCTTCTTGCCGGATAGGAGGAAGACTTTGGAGCCTCTTCTGGACCTCTTCAGCACCGGATTATGGATCGCCAACCCCCGCTTGGGTTGGATGAAGATCTTGGAGCCAGGACGGATCGGTGATACCTGGATGGTGAAGACAAGGTAGGAAGATCTTCAGGGGATTAGTGTTAGGTTTATTTAAGGGGGGTTTGGGTTAGATTAGGGGTATGTGGGTGGTGGGTTGTAATGTTGGGGGGGGGGTATTGTATGTTTTTTTTTACAGGCAAAAGAGCTGAACTTCTTGGGGCATGCCCCGCAAAGGGCCCTGTTCAGGGCTGGTAAGGTAAAAGAGCTTGTAACTTTCTTAATTTAGAATAGGGTAGGGAATTTTTTATTTTGGGGGGCTTTGTTATTTTATTAGGGGGCTTAGAGTAGGTGTAATTAGTTTAAAATTGTTGTAATATTTTTCTTATGTTTGTAAATATTTTTTTATTTTCTGTAACTTAGTTCTTTTTTATTTTTTGTACTTTAGCTAGTTTATTTAATTGTATTTATTTGTAGGAATTGTGTTTAATTAATTTATTGATAGTGTAGTGTTAGGTTAATTGTAGGTAATTGTAGGTAGTTTATTTAATTATTTTATTGATAGGGTAGTGTTAGGTTTAATTATATCTTAGGTTAGGATTTATTTTACAGGTAAATTTGTTATTATTTTAAATAGGTAACTATTAAATAGTTCTTAACTATTTAATAGCTATTGTACCTGGTTAAAATAATTACAAAGTTGCCTGTAAAATAAATATTAATCCTAAAATAGCTATAATATAATTATAATTTATATTGTAGCTATATTAGGATTTATTTTACAGGTAAGTATTTAGCTTTAAATAGGAATCATTTATTTAATAAGAGTTAATTTATTTCGTTAGATAAAAATTATATTTAACTTAGGGGGGTGTTAGTGTTAGGGTTAGACTTAGCTTTAGGGGTTAATCCATTTATTAGAATAGCGGTGAGCTCCGATCGGAAGATTAGGGGTTAATAATTGAAGGTAGGTGTCGGCGATGTTAGGGAGGGCAGATTAGGGGTTAATACTATTTATGATAGGGTTAGTGAGGCGGATTAGGGGTTAATAACTTTATTATAGTAGCGCTCAGGTCCGCTCGGCAGATTAGGAGTTAATAAGTGTAGGCAGGTGTCGGCGACGTTGTGGGGGGCAGATTAGGGGTTAATAAATATAATATAGGGGTCGGCGGTGTTAGGGGTAGCAGATTAGGGGTACATAGGGATAACGTAGGTGGCGGCGCTTTGCGGTCGGAAGATTAGGGGTTAATTATTTTAAGTAGCTGGCGGCGATGTTGTGGGGGGCAGGTTAGGGGTTAATAAATATAATACAGGGGTCGGCGGGGTTAGGGGCAGCAGATTAGGGGTACATAAATATAACGTAGGTGGCGGTCGGCAGATTAGGGGTTAAAAATTTTAATCGAGTGTCAGCGATGTGGGGGGGCCTCGGTTTAGGGGTACATAGGTAGTTTATGGGTGTTAGTGTACTTTAGGGTACAGTAGTTAAGAGCTTTATGAACCGGCGTTAGCCAGAAAGCTCTTAACTCCTGCTTTTTTCAGGCAGCTGGAATCTTGTCGTTAGAGCTCTAACGCTCACTTCAGAAACGACTCTAAATACCAGCGTTAGAAAGATCCCATTGAAAAGATAGGCTACGCAAATGGCGTAGGGGGATCTGCGGTATGGAAAAGTCGCGGCTGAAAAGTGAGCGTTAGACCCTTTAATCACTGACTCCAAATACCAGCGGGCGGCCAAAACCAGCGTTAGGAGCCTCTAACGCTGGTTTTGACGGCTACCGCCGAACTCCAAATCTAGGCCTTAGTGTCTATAAAACACTGGGAGCTGCCATGTTGTAACTTGTGTTACCTTCTCTGCTGTGGCCAATTAGGGACAGTTATACACAGGTCACTAGAGTGTGCAGCCAATGGTTGTGCTGGATTTAACAGTGTTCTGCACTTCAATTTCTAACAGGAACTGAAAAGCTCACAATTTCAGAATGGAATTACAGTCAAAGAGGACAAAATAAATAATGAAAGTATATTGCAGAGCTGTTTTATTATATACAATTTATCATTTTATATTACCATCTCAAAGTGTTTAATGTCCCTTTAAGTGAAGTTAAAACAAACAAAAAAGATATCCTCTAAAATACAACATATGAAACAGAGCAGCAACACAATCAATCACCAATTCTGCACACATTTTATAAGGAGGGACACTTATCTGATCCTGAATCCTGTGCAATGTCCATACTGAAGGGAGGACGGAAGACACAGCACTGCCTGCCACAGGATTTGTTTTAGTGAAGGTTCCAATGTCTAAGGTAGTAAAAGCCACAGAAAGAGAGGGAGGGCATAAGGTCCGCCTGCCTGCTATGCATATCACATGGTTGACACGTGATTTATACTTAGGGGGTCACAGATCATCTTAACCTATTGGCACAGCTCAGTGGGAACTGAAACTTTTCCAAATAGCGGCTTTGGCGGCACATTAGCTCCTGACTGCACATGTAGTCTCCTTAATTGGCTCGTGACTGCATGTATAGTCAGTGAGTGGGACAGCAGTGTGTTTGCAGCATGGGCAGGAGTCAATCGGACTCACCGAGCTCTGAGGGCGACAGCTTAAACGCTGAGCATAAGTCAATGGGGGTTTTTTGCAGCTAACTCCCAGTAGTGCATTGCTGCTCCTGCACTTGATATATGGATAGGAAGTGGAAGCTTAAAAATGCTTGATGATGAAATGTGTCTATCTAATATTCCACCAAATATTCAGAAATTGTGTTCATCCCATCAACCTCATACATCCCATTAAAATAGTAAGTAGTTATTGGTGTAGTAATTATAAGCTTTTTCTAATTCTTGCACATACATACTGTGACTTGTAAATGCATTTCGTTATTATATCATTTATGTTTGTGTCCGTATCTCTTAAAACAAGTTAGTTTAACCTCCTTTTTGTTAGAACAACTGATTTACTGTGTCACGAAATAATGTAGGTCTAAAAAGTGTGTCACCAAGATGAAAAGTTTGGAAAGCTCTGGTTTAGATAATTGTAGTTAATTTATTTAATTAATTTATTGATAGTGTAGTGTTAGGTGTATTTGTAACTTAGGTTAGGATTTATTTTACAGGTAATTTTGTAATTATTTTAACTAGGTAGCTATTAAATAGTTATTAACTATTTAATAGCTATTGTACCTAGTTAAAATAAATACAAAGTTGCCTGTAAACTATTAGTTATATTGTAGCTATATTAGGGTTTATTTTATAGGTAAGTATTTATTTTTTAAATAGGAATAATTTATTTAATTATAGTAAAATTATTTTGTTTTATTTAAATTATATTTAAGTTAGGGGGGTGTTAGGGTTAGACTTAGGTTTAGGGGTTAATGACTTTATTATAGTAGCGACGACTTGGGGGCAGCAGATTAGGGGTTAATAATTGTAGGTAGGTGGCGGCGATGTTAGGGAGGGCAGATTAGGGGTTAATACAATTTATTATAGTGTTTGCGAGGTGGGAGTACGCGGTTTAGGGGTTAATACATTTATTATAGTGGCGGCGATGTCCGGTCGGCAGATTAGGGGTTAATAAGTGTAGGTAGGTGGTGACGACGTTGGGGGCGGAAGATTAGGGGTTAATAAATATAATATAGGTGTCGGCGATGTTGGGGGCAGCAGATTAGGGGTTCATAGGGATAATGTAGGTGGCGGTGGTGTCCAGAGCGGAAGATTAGGGGTTAATAATATAATGCAGGTGGCGATGATGTCGGGGGTGGCAGATTAGGGGTTAATAAGTGTAAGGTTAGGGGTGTTTAGACTCGGGGTTCATGTTAGGGTGTTAGCTGTAGACTTTTTTCCCATAGGAAACAATGGGGCTGCGTTAGGAGCAAAACGCTGCATTTTTGCAGTTGTTAGGTTTTTTTACAGCCAGCTCAGCCCCATTGTATCCTATGGGGAAATCGTGCATGAGCATGTTTTTCCATCTTACCGCTACCGTAAGCAACGCTGGTATTGAGAGTAGAAGTGGAGCTAAATTTTGCTCAATGCTCACTTTTCTGAGGCTAAGCAGCCATTCAGAAAACTCATAATACCAGCGTTGTTTAAAGTGAGCACTGGAAAAAAAAGGAGCATTAGCTCCGCAAGTTTTTACCGACAAAACTCAAAATCTAGGTGTTAGTGTTTTTTATTTTGTGTAACTTAGTGTTTTTTATTTTGTGTAACTTAGTTGTTCGTTTTTTGTAACTTAGTAATTTTTAAAAGTAGATTTAAATAATTTGAGTAGGGTTAGGTTTTTAAATATGTAATATAGTTAATTTAATTTGTAGTTTAATGTAATTTTAGTATAACAGTTAGGGTAGGTTAATTAGTAGTTTAATATAGTTTAATGTAATTTTAGTATAATAGTTAGGGTAGATTAATGAATAGTTTAATATAGTTTATTTTAATTTTAAAGGTAAGTTTAAATTTATTATAAGATAGGGATGAGGTAATTTTAATGTAAAGTTAGCGGGTTGTTAGGTTTAGGGGTTAATAGCTTAATTTAGTTTATGGCGATGTGGGGGGCTGGCGGTTTAGGGGTTAATAGGTTTAGTATTAGGTAGTGATGTGGGAGGCTAGGGGTTTAGGGGTTAATACGTTTATTTAGTTGCGGAGGGCTCCGGGAGCAGTGGGATAGGGGTTAATAACTTTTTTAGAGTTGCGGTGGGCTCCGGGAGCGGTAGGGTAGGGGTTAATAACTTTATTAGATTTGTGGTGAGCTCCGGGAGCGGCGGGATATGGGTTAATAACTTTATTTAGTTGCGGCAGGGTCCGGGAGCGGCGGAATAGGGATTAAACATTTTAGTATAGTGGCAGTGTTTCGTAACAGGGTATAAATAAAGCTGGTAAAAAGCCGAATAGCAGCGAGATCGATGACTGTTTAGTTAACAAAAGTCCGCTGCTCATCGCCCCGTACTTTGTGTGTGGCTTTTTGCGAATGCAGCAAAAGTGACAAAATAAGTGTAAAGCTTTAGGCCTAGATTTGGAGTTCGGCGGTAAAAGGGCTGTTAACGCTCCGCGGGCTTTTTTCTGGCCGCACCATAAAATTAACTCTGGTATCGAGAGTTTAATCAAATGCTGCGTTAGGCTCCAAAAAAGGAGCGTAGAGCATTTTTACCGCAAATGCAACTCTCGATACCAGAGTTGCTTACGGACACGGCCGGCCTCAAAAACGTGCTCGTGCACGATTCTCCCATAGGAAACAATGGGGCTGTTTGAGCTGAAAAAAAACCTAACACCTGCAAAAAAGCAGCGTTCAGCTCCTAACGCAGCCCCATTGTTTCCTATGGGGAAACACTTCCTACGTCTGCACCTAACACTCTAACATGTACCCCGAGTCTAAACACCCCTAACCTTACACTTATTAACCCCTAATCTGCCGCCCCCGCTATCGCTGACCCCTGCATATTTTTTTTAACCCCTAATCTGCCGCTCCGTAAACCGCCGCAACCTACGTTATCCCTATGTACCCCTAATCTGCTGCCCTAACATCGCCGACCCCTATATTATATTTATTAACCCCTAATCTGCCCCCCTCAACGTCGCCGACACCTGCCTACACTTATTAACCCCTAATCTGCCGAGCGGACCTGAGCGCTACTATAATAAAGTTATTAACCCCTAATCCGCCTCACTAACCCTATCATAAATAGTATTAACCCCTAATCTGCCCTCCCTAACATCGCCGAAATCTACCTTCAATTATTAACCCCTAATCTTCCGATCGGAGCTCACCGCTATTCTAATAAATGGATTAACCCCTAAAGCTAAGTCTAACCCTAACACTAACACCCCCCTAAGTTAAATATAATTTTTATCTTACGAAATAAATTAACTCTTATTAAATAAATGATTCCTATTTAAAGCTAAATACTTACCTGTAAAATAAATCCTAATATAGCTACAATATAAATTATAATTATATTATAGCTATTTTAGGATTAATATTTATTTTACAGGCAACTTTGTAATTATTTTAACCAGGTACAATAGCTATTAAATAGTTAAGAACTATTTAATAGTTACCTAGTTAAAATAATAACAAATTTACCTGTAAAATAAATCCTAACCTAAGATATAATTAAACCTAACACTACCCTATCAATAAAATAATTAAATAAACTACCTACAATTACCTACAATTAACCTAACACTACACTATCAATAAATTAATTAAACACAATTCCTACAAATAAATACAATTAAATAAACTAGCTAAAGTACAAAAAAATAAAAAAGAACTAAGTTACAGAAAATAAAAAAATATTTACAAACATAAGAAAAATATTACAACAATTTTAAACTAATTACACCTACTCTAAGCCCCCTAATAAAATAACAAAGCCCCCCAAAATAAAAAATTCCCTACCCTATTCTAAATTAAAAAAGTTACAAGCTCTTTTACCTTACCAGCCCTGAACAGGGCCCTTTGCGGGGCATGCCCCAAGAAGTTCAGCTCTTTTGCCTGTAAAAAAAAACATACAATACTCCCCCCCCAACATTACAACCCACCACCCACATACCCCTAATCTAACCCAAACCCCCCTTAAATAAACCTAACACTAATCCCCTGAAGATCTTCCTACCTTGTCTTCACCATCCAGGTATCACCGATCCGTCCTGGCTCCAAGATCTTCATCCAATCCGGTGCTGAAGAGGGACGTCATCCAAGATGGCGTCCCTCGAATTCCGATTGGCTGATAGGATTCTATCAGCCAATCGGAATTAAGGTAGGAATTTTCTGATTGGCTGATGGAATCAGCCAATCAGAATCAAGTTCAATCCGATTGGCTGATCCAATCAGCCAATCAGATTGAGCTCGCATTCTATTGGCTGTTCCGATCAGCCAATAGAATGGATGACGTCCCTTAAAGGAACAGTCATTCGTCGTTCAGTCGTCGGTCCGGATGGATGTTCCGCGCTGGAGGTCTTCAGGATCCTGCCGCTTCGCTCCGGATGGAAGAAGATCGAAGATGCCGCTTGGAGAAGATGTTTGCCGGTCCGGATGTCCTCTTCTTGCCGGATAGGAGGAAGACTTTGGAGCCTCTTCTGGACCTCTTCAGCACCGGATTATGGATCGCCAACCCCCGCTTGGGTTGGATGAAGATCTTGGAGCCAGGACGGATCGGTGATACCTGGATGGTGAAGACAAGGTAGGAAGATCTTCAGGGGATTAGTGTTAGGTTTATTTAAGGGGGGTTTGGGTTAGATTAGGGGTATGTGGGTGGTGGGTTGTAATGTTGGGGGGGGGGTATTGTATGTTTTTTTTTACAGGCAAAAGAGCTGAACTTCTTGGGGCATGCCCCGCAAAGGGCCCTGTTCAGGGCTGGTAAGGTAAAAGAGCTTGTAACTTTCTTAATTTAGAATAGGGTAGGGAATTTTTTATTTTGGGGGGCTTTGTTATTTTATTAGGGGGCTTAGAGTAGGTGTAATTAGTTTAAAATTGTTGTAATATTTTTCTTATGTTTGTAAATATTTTTTTATTTTCTGTAACTTAGTTCTTTTTTATTTTTTGTACTTTAGCTAGTTTATTTAATTGTATTTATTTGTAGGAATTGTGTTTAATTAATTTATTGATAGTGTAGTGTTAGGTTAATTGTAGGTAATTGTAGGTAGTTTATTTAATTATTTTATTGATAGGGTAGTGTTAGGTTTAATTATATCTTAGGTTAGGATTTATTTTACAGGTAAATTTGTTATTATTTTAAATAGGTAACTATTAAATAGTTCTTAACTATTTAATAGCTATTGTACCTGGTTAAAATAATTACAAAGTTGCCTGTAAAATAAATATTAATCCTAAAATAGCTATAATATAATTATAATTTATATTGTAGCTATATTAGGATTTATTTTACAGGTAAGTATTTAGCTTTAAATAGGAATCATTTATTTAATAAGAGTTAATTTATTTTGTTAGATAAAAATTATATTTAACTTAGGGGGGTGTTAGTGTTAGGGTTAGACTTAGCTTTAGGGGTTAATCCATTTATTAGAATAGCGGTGAGCTCCGATCGGAAGATTAGGGGTTAATAATTGAAGGTAGGTGTCGGCGATGTTAGGGAGGGCAGATTAGGGGTTAATACTATTTATGATAGGGTTAGTGAGGCGGATTAGGGGTTAATAACTTTATTATAGTAGCGCTCAGGTCCGCTCGGCAGATTAGGAGTTAATAAGTGTAGGCAGGTGTCGGTGACGTTGTGGGGGGCAGATTAGGGGTTAATAAATATAATATAGGGGTCGGCGGTGTTAGGGGTAGCAGATTAGGGGTACATAGGGATAACGTAGGTGGCGGCGCTTTGCGGTCGGAAGATTAGGGGTTAATTATTTTAAGTAGCTGGCGGCGATGTTGTGGGGGGCAGGTTAGGGGTTAATAAATATAATACAGGGGTCGGCGGGGTTAGGGGCAGCAGATTAGGGGTACATAAATATAACGTAGGTGGCGGTCGGCAGATTAGGGGTTAAAAATTTTAATCGAGTGTCAGCGATGTGGGGGGGCCTCGGTTTAGGGGTACATAGGTAGTTTATGGGTGTTAGTGTACTTTAGGGTACAGTAGTTAAGAGCTTTATGAACCGGCATTAGCCAGAAAGCTCTTAACTCCTGCTTTTTTCAGGCAGCTGGAATCTTGTCGTTAGAGCTCTAACGCTCACTTCAGAAACGACTCTAAATACCAGCGTTAGAAAGATCCCATTGAAAAGATAGGCTACGCAAATGGCGTAGGGGGATCTGCGGTATGGAAAAGTCGCGGCTGAAAAGTGAGCGTTAGACCCTTTAATCACTGACTCCAAATACCAGCGGGCGGCCAAAACCAGCGTTAGGAGCCTCTAACGCTGGTTTTGACGGCTACCGCCGAACTCCAAATCTAGGCCTTAGTGTCTATAAAACACTGGGAGCTGCCATGTTGTAACTTGTGTTACCTTCTCTGCTGTGGCCAATTAGGGACAGTTATACACAGGTCACTAGAGTGTGCAGCCAATGGTTGTGCTGGATTTAACAGTGTTCTGCACTTCAATTTCTAACAGGAACTGAAAAGCTCACAATTTCAGAATGGAATTACAGTCAAAGAGGACAAAATAAATAATGAAAGTATATTGCAGAGCTGTTTTATTATATACAATTTATCATTTTATATTACCATCTCAAAGTGTTTAATGTCCCTTTAAGTGAAGTTAAAACAAACAAAAAAGATATCCTCTAAAATACAACATATGAAACAGAGCAGCAACACAATCAATCACCAATTCTGCACACATTTTATAAGGAGGGACACTTATCTGATCCTGAATCCTGTGCAATGTCCATACTGAAGGGAGGACGGAAGACACAGCACTGCCTGCCACAGGATTTGTTTTAGTGAAGGTTCCAATGTCTAAGGTAGTAAAAGCCACAGAAAGAGAGGGAGGGCATAAGGTCCGCCTGCCTGCTACGCATATCACATGGTTGACACGTGATTTATACTTAGGGGGTCACAGATCATCTTAACCTATTGGCACAGCTCAGTGGGAACTGAAACTTTTCCAAATAGCGGCTTTGGCGGCACATTAGCTCCTGACTGCACATGTAGTCTCCTTAATTGGCTCGTGACTGCATGTATAGTCAGTGAGTGGGACAGCAGTGTGTTTGCAGCATGGGCAGGAGTCAATCGGACTCACCGAGCTCTGAGGGCGACAGCTTAAACGCTGAGCATAAGTCAATGGGGGTTTTTTGCAGCTAACTCCCAGTAGTGCATTGCTGCTCCTGCACTTGATATATGGATAGGAAGTGGAAGCTTAAAAATGCTTGATGATGAAATGTGTCTATCTAATATTCCACCAAATATTCAGAAATTGTGTTCATCCCATCAACCTCATACATCCCATTAAAATAGTAAGTAGTTATTGGTGTAGTAATTATAAGCTTTTTCTAATTCTTGCACATACATACTGTGACTTGTAAATGCATTTCGTTATTATATCATTTATGTTTGTGTCCGTATCTCTTAAAACAAGTTAGTTTAACCTCCTTTTTGTTAGAACAACTGATTTACTGTGTCACGAAATAATGTAGGTCTAAAAAGTGTGTCACCAAGATGAAAAGTTTGGAAAGCTCTGGTTTAGATAATTGTAGTTAATTTATTTAATTAATTTATTGATAGTGTAGTGTTAGGTGTATTTGTAACTTAGGTTAGGATTTATTTTACAGGTAATTTTGTAATTATTTTAACTAGGTAGCTATTAAATAGTTATTAACTATTTAATAGCTATTGTACCTAGTTAAAATAAATACAAAGTTGCCTGTAAACTATTAGTTATATTGTAGCTATATTAGGGTTTATTTTATAGGTAAGTATTTATTTTTTAAATAGGAATAATTTATTTAATTATAGTAAAATTATTTTGTTTTATTTAAATTATATTTAAGTTAGGGGGGTGTTAGGGTTAGACTTAGGTTTAGGGGTTAATGACTTTATTATAGTAGCGACGACTTGGGGGCAGCAGATTAGGGGTTAATAATTGTAGGTAGGTGGCGGCGATGTTAGGGAGGGCAGATTAGGGGTTAATACAATTTATTATAGTGTTTGCGAGGTGGGAGTACGCGGTTTAGGGGTTAATACATTTATTATAGTGGCGGCGATGTCCGGTCGGCAGATTAGGGGTTAATAAGTGTAGGTAGGTGGTGACGACGTTGGGGGCGGAAGATTAGGGGTTAATAAATATAATATAGGTGTCGGCGATGTTGGGGGCAGCAGATTAGGGGTTCATAGGGATAATGTAGGTGGCGGTGGTGTCCAGAGCGGAAGATTAGGGGTTAATAATATAATGCAGGTGGCGATGATGTCGGGGGGTGGCAGATTAGGGGTTAATAAGTGTAAGGTTAGGGGTGTTTAGACTCGGGGTTCATGTTAGGGTGTTAGCTGTAGACTTTTTTCCCATAGGAAACAATGGGGCTGCGTTAGGAGCAAAACGCTGCATTTTTGCAGTTGTTAGGTTTTTTTACAGCCAGCTCAGCCCCATTGTATCCTATGGGGAAATCGTGCATGAGCATGTTTTTCCATCTTACCGCTACCGTAAGCAACGCTGGTATTGAGAGTAGAAGTGGAGCTAAATTTTGCTCAATGCTCACTTTTCTGAGGCTAAGCAGCCATTCAGAAAACTCATAATACCAGCGTTGTTTAAAGTGAGCACTGGAAAAAAAAGGAGCATTAGCTCCGCAAGTTTTTACCGACAAAACTCAAAATCTAGGTGTTAGTGTTTTTTATTTTGTGTAACTTAGTGTTTTTTATTTTGTGTAACTTAGTTGTTCGTTTTTTGTAACTTAGTAATTTTTAAAAGTAGATTTAAATAATTTGAGTAGGGTTAGGTTTTTAAATATGTAATATAGTTAATTTAATTTGTAGTTTAATGTAATTTTAGTATAACAGTTAGGGTAGGTTAATTAGTAGTTTAATATAGTTTAATGTAATTTTAGTATAATAGTTAGGGTAGATTAATGAATAGTTTAATATAGTTTATTTTAATTTTAAAGGTAAGTTTAAATTTATTATAAGATAGGGATGAGGTAATTTTAATGTAAAGTTAGCGGGTTGTTAGGTTTAGGGGTTAATAGCTTAATTTAGTTTATGGCGATGTGGGGGGCTGGCGGTTTAGGGGTTAATAGGTTTAGTATTAGGTAGTGATGTGGGAGGCTAGGGGTTTAGGGGTTAATACATTTATTTAGTTGCGGAGGGCTCCGGGAGCAGTGGGATAGGGGTTAATAACTTTTTTAGAGTTGCGGTGGGCTCCGGGAGCGGTAGGGTAGGGGTTAATAACTTTATTAGATTTGTGGTGAGCTCCGGGAGCGGCGGGATATGGGTTAATAACTTTATTTAGTTGCGGCAGGGTCCGGGAGCGGCGGAATAGGGATTAAACATTTTAGTATAGTGGCAGTGTTTCGTAACAGGGTATAAATAAAGCTGGTAAAAAGCCGAATAGCAGCGAGATCGATGACTGTTTAGTTAACAAAAGTCCGCTGCTCATCGCCCCGTACTTTGTGTGTGGCTTTTTGCGAATGCAGCAAAAGTGACAAAATAAGTGTAAAGCTTTAGGCCTAGATTTGGAGTTCGGCGGTAAAAGGGCTGTTAACGCTCCGCGGGCTTTTTTCTGGCCGCACCATAAAATTAACTCTGGTATCGAGAGTTTAATCAAATGCTGCGTTAGGCTCCAAAAAAGGAGCGTAGAGCATTTTTACCGCAAATGCAACTCTCGATACCAGAGTTGCTTACGGACACGGCCGGCCTCAAAAACGTGCTCGTGCACGATTCTCCCATAGGAAACAATGGGGCTGTTTGAGCTGAAAAAAAACCTAACACCTGCAAAAAAGCAGCGTTCAGCTCCTAACGCAGCCCCATTGTTTCCTATGGGGAAACACTTCCTACGTCTGCACCTAACACTCTAACATGTACCCCGAGTCTAAACACCCCTAACCTTACACTTATTAACCCCTAATCTGCCGCCCCCGCTATCGCTGACCCCTGCATATTTTTTTTAACCCCTAATCTGCCGCTCCGTAAACCGCCGCAACCTACGTTATCCCTATGTACCCCTAATCTGCTGCCCTAACATCGCCGACCCCTATATTATATTTATTAACCCCTAATCTGCCCCCCTCAACGTCGCCGACACCTGCCTACACTTATTAACCCCTAATCTGCCGAGCGGACCTGAACGCTACTATAATAAAGTTATTAACCCCTAATCCGCCTCACTAACCCTATCATAAATAGTATTAACCCCTAATCTGCCCTCCCTAACATCGCCGAAATCTACCTTCAATTATTAACCCCTAATCTTCCGATCGGAGCTCACCGCTATTCTAATAAATGGATTAACCCCTAAAGCTAAGTCTAACCCTAACACTAACACCCCCCTAAGTTAAATATAATTTTTATCTTACGAAATAAATTAACTCTTATTAAATAAATGATTCCTATTTAAAGCTAAATACTTACCTGTAAAATAAATCCTAATATAGCTACAATATAAATTATAATTATATTATAGCTATTTTAGGATTAATATTTATTTTACAGGCAACTTTGTAATTATTTTAACCAGGTACAATAGCTATTAAATAGTTAAGAACTATTTAATAGTTACCTAGTTAAAATAATAACAAATTTACCTGTAAAATAAATCCTAACCTAAGATATAATTAAACCTAACACTACCCTATCAATAAAATAATTAAATAAACTACCTACAATTACCTACAATTAACCTAACACTACACTATCAATAAATTAATTAAACACAATTCCTACAAATAAATACAATTAAATAAACTAGCTAAAGTACAAAAAAATAAAAAAGAACTAAGTTACAGAAAATAAAAAAATATTTACAAACATAAGAAAAATATTACAACAATTTTAAACTAATTACACCTACTCTAAGCCCCCTAATAAAATAACAAAGCCCCCCAAAATAAAAAATTCCCTACCCTATTCTAAATTAAAAAAGTTACAAGCTCTTTTACCTTACCAGCCCTGAACAGGGCCCTTTGCGGGGCATGCCCCAAGAAGTTCAGCTCTTTTGCCTGTAAAAAAAAACATACAATACTCCCCCCCCAACATTACAACCCACCACCCACATACCCCTAATCTAACCCAAACCCCCCTTAAATAAACCTAACACTAATCCCCTGAAGATCTTCCTACCTTGTCTTCACCATCCAGGTATCACCGATCCGTCCTGGCTCCAAGATCTTCATCCAATCCGGTGCTGAAGAGGGACGTCATCCAAGATGGCGTCCCTCGAATTCCGATTGGCTGATAGGATTCTATCAGCCAATCGGAATTAAGGTAGGAATTTTCTGATTGGCTGATGGAATCAGCCAATCAGAATCAAGTTCAATCCGATTGGCTGATCCAATCAGCCAATCAGATTGAGCTCGCATTCTATTGGCTGTTCCGATCAGCCAATAGAATGGATGACGTCCCTTAAAGGAACAGTCATTCGTCGTTCAGTCGTCGGTCCGGATGGATGTTCCGCGCTGGAGGTCTTCAGGATCCTGCCGCTTCGCTCCGGATGGAAGAAGATCGAAGATGCCGCTTGGAGAAGATGTTTGCCGGTCCGGATGTCCTCTTCTTGCCGGATAGGAGGAAGACTTTGGAGCCTCTTCTGGACCTCTTCAGCACCGGATTATGGATCGCCAACCCCCGCTTGGGTTGGATGAAGATCTTGGAGCCAGGACGGATCGGTGATACCTGGATGGTGAAGACAAGGTAGGAAGATCTTCAGGGGATTAGTGTTAGGTTTATTTAAGGGGGGTTTGGGTTAGATTAGGGGTATGTGGGTGGTGGGTTGTAATGTTGGGGGGGGGGTATTGTATGTTTTTTTTGACAGGCAAAAGAGCTGAACTTCTTGGGGCATGCCCCGCAAAGGGCCCTGTTCAGGGCTGGTAAGGTAAAAGAGCTTGTAACTTTCTTAATTTAGAATAGGGTAGGGAATTTTTTATTTTGGGGGGCTTTGTTATTTTATTAGGGGGCTTAGAGTAGGTGTAATTAGTTTAAAATTGTTGTAATATTTTTCTTATGTTTGTAAATATTTTTTTATTTTCTGTAACTTAGTTCTTTTTTATTTTTTGTACTTTAGCTAGTTTATTTAATTGTATTTATTTGTAGGAATTGTGTTTAATTAATTTATTGATAGTGTAGTGTTAGGTTAATTGTAGGTAATTGTAGGTAGTTTATTTAATTATTTTATTGATAGGGTAGTGTTAGGTTTAATTATATCTTAGGTTAGGATTTATTTTACAGGTAAATTTGTTATTATTTTAAATAGGTAACTATTAAATAGTTCTTAACTATTTAATAGCTATTGTACCTGGTTAAAATAATTACAAAGTTGCCTGTAAAATAAATATTAATCCTAAAATAGCTATAATATAATTATAATTTATATTGTAGCTATATTAGGATTTATTTTACAGGTAAGTATTTAGCTTTAAATAGGAATCATTTATTTAATAAGAGTTAATTTATTTCGTTAGATAAAAATTATATTTAACTTAGGGGGGTGTTAGTGTTAGGGTTAGACTTAGCTTTAGGGGTTAATCCATTTATTAGAATAGCGGTGAGCTCCGATCGGAAGATTAGGGGTTAATAATTGAAGGTAGGTGTCGGCGATGTTAGGGAGGGCAGATTAGGGGTTAATACTATTTATGATAGGGTTAGTGAGGCGGATTAGGGGTTAATAACTTTATTATAGTAGCGCTCAGGTCCGCTCGGCAGATTAGGAGTTAATAAGTGTAGGCAGGTGTCGGTGACGTTGTGGGGGGCAGATTAGGGGTTAATAAATATAATATAGGGGTCGGCGGTGTTAGGGGTAGCAGATTAGGGGTACATAGGGATAACGTAGGTGGCGGCGCTTTGCGGTCGGAAGATTAGGGGTTAATTATTTTAAGTAGCTGGCGGCGATGTTGTGGGGGGCAGGTTAGGGGTTAATAAATATAATACAGGGGTCGGCGGGGTTAGGGGCAGCAGATTAGGGGTACATAAATATAACGTAGGTGGCGGTCGGCAGATTAGGGGTTAAAAATTTTAATCGAGTGTCAGCGATGTGGGGGGGGCCTCGGTTTAGGGGTACATAGGTAGTTTATGGGTGTTAGTGTACTTTAGGGTACAGTAGTTAAGAGCTTTATGAACCGGCGTTAGCCAGAAAGCTCTTAACTCCTGCTTTTTTCAGGCAGCTGGAATCTTGTCGTTAGAGCTCTAACGCTCACTTCAGAAACGACTCTAAATACCAGCGTTAGAAAGATCCCATTGAAAAGATAGGCTACGCAAATGGCGTAGGGGGATCTGCGGTATGGAAAAGTCGCGGCTGAAAAGTGAGCGTTAGACCCTTTAATCACTGACTCCAAATACCAGCGGGCGGCCAAAACCAGCGTTAGGAGCCTCTAACGCTGGTTTTGACGGCTACCGCCGAACTCCAAATCTAGGCCTTAGTGTCTATAAAACACTGGGAGCTGCCATGTTGTAACTTGTGTTACCTTCTCTGCTGTGGCCAATTAGGGACAGTTATACACAGGTCACTAGAGTGTGCAGCCAATGGTTGTGCTGGATTTAACAGTGTTCTGCACTTCAATTTCTAACAGGAACTGAAAAGCTCACAATTTCAGAATGGAATTACAGTCAAAGAGGACAAAATAAATAATGAAAGTATATTGCAGAGCTGTTTTATTATATACAATTTATCATTTTATATTACCATCTCAAAGTGTTTAATGTCCCTTTAAGTGAAGTTAAAACAAACAAAAAAGATATCCTCTAAAATACAACATATGAAACAGAGCAGCAACACAATCAATCACCAATTCTGCACACATTTTATAAGGAGGGACACTTATCTGATCCTGAATCCTGTGCAATGTCCATACTGAAGGGAGGACGGAAGACACAGCACTGCCTGCCACAGGATTTGTTTTAGTGAAGGTTCCAATGTCTAAGGTAGTAAAAGCCACAGAAAGAGAGGGAGGGCATAAGGTCCGCCTGCCTGCTACGCATATCACATGGTTGACACGTGATTTATACTTAGGGGGTCACAGATCATCTTAACCTATTGGCACAGCTCAGTGGGAACTGAAACTTTTCCAAATAGCGGCTTTGGCGGCACATTAGCTCCTGACTGCACATGTAGTCTCCTTAATTGGCTCGTGACTGCATGTATAGTCAGTGAGTGGGACAGCAGTGTGTTTGCAGCATGGGCAGGAGTCAATCGGACTCACCGAGCTCTGAGGGCGACAGCTTAAACGCTGAGCATAAGTCAATGGGGGTTTTTTGCAGCTAACTCCCAGTAGTGCATTGCTGCTCCTGCACTTGATATATGGATAGGAAGTGGAAGCTTAAAAATGCTTGATGATGAAATGTGTCTATCTAATATTCCACCAAATATTCAGAAATTGTGTTCATCCCATCAACCTCATACATCCCATTAAAATAGTAAGTAGTTATTGGTGTAGTAATTATAAGCTTTTTCTAATTCTTGCACATACATACTGTGACTTGTAAATGCATTTCGTTATTATATCATTTATGTTTGTGTCCGTATCTCTTAAAACAAGTTAGTTTAACCTCCTTTTTGTTAGAACAACTGATTTACTGTGTCACGAAATAATGTAGGTCTAAAAAGTGTGTCACCAAGATGAAAAGTTTGGAAAGCTCTGGTTTAGATAATTGTAGTTAATTTATTTAATTAATTTATTGATAGTGTAGTGTTAGGTGTATTTGTAACTTAGGTTAGGATTTATTTTACAGGTAATTTTGTAATTATTTTAACTAGGTAGCTATTAAATAGTTATTAACTATTTAATAGCTATTGTACCTAGTTAAAATAAATACAAAGTTGCCTGTAAACTATTAGTTATATTGTAGCTATATTAGGGTTTATTTTATAGGTAAGTATTTATTTTTTAAATAGGAATAATTTATTTAATTATAGTAAAATTATTTTGTTTTATTTAAATTATATTTAAGTTAGGGGGGTGTTAGGGTTAGACTTAGGTTTAGGGGTTAATGACTTTATTATAGTAGCGACGACTTGGGGGCAGCAGATTAGGGGTTAATAATTGTAGGTAGGTGGCGGCGATGTTAGGGAGGGCAGATTAGGGGTTAATACAATTTATTATAGTGTTTGCGAGGTGGGAGTGCGCGGTTTAGGGGTTAATACATTTATTATAGTGGCGGCGATGTCCGGTCGGCAGATTAGGGGTTAATAAGTGTAGGTAGGTGGTGACGACGTTGGGGGCGGAAGATTAGGGGTTAATAAATATAATATAGGTGTCGGCGATGTTGGGGGCAGCAGATTAGGGGTTCATAGGGATAATGTAGGTGGCGGTGGTGTCCAGAGCGGAAGATTAGGGGTTAATAATATAATGCAGGTGGCGATGATGTCGGGGGTGGCAGATTAGGGGTTAATAAGTGTAAGGTTAGGGGTGTTTAGACTCGGGGTTCATGTTAGGGTGTTAGCTGTAGACTTTTTTCCCATAGGAAACAATGGGGCTGCGTTAGGAGCAAAACGCTGCATTTTTGCAGTTGTTAGGTTTTTTTACAGCCAGCTCAGCCCCATTGTATCCTATGGGGAAATCGTGCATGAGCATGTTTTTCCATCTTACCGCTACCGTAAGCAACGCTGGTATTGAGAGTAGAAGTGGAGCTAAATTTTGCTCAATGCTCACTTTTCTGAGGCTAAGCAGCCATTCAGAAAACTCATAATACCAGCGTTGTTTAAAGTGAGCACTGGAAAAAAAAGGAGCATTAGCTCCGCAAGTTTTTACCGACAAAACTCAAAATCTAGGTGTTAGTGTTTTTTATTTTGTGTAACTTAGTGTTTTTTATTTTGTGTAACTTAGTTGTTCGTTTTTTGTAACTTAGTAATTTTTAAAAGTAGATTTAAATAATTTGAGTAGGGTTAGGTTTTTAAATATGTAATATAGTTAATTTAATTTGTAGTTTAATGTAATTTTAGTATAACAGTTAGGGTAGGTTAATTAGTAGTTTAATATAGTTTAATGTAATTTTAGTATAATAGTTAGGGTAGATTAATGAATAGTTTAATATAGTTTATTTTAATTTTAAAGGTAAGTTTAAATTTATTATAAGATAGGGATGAGGTAATTTTAATGTAAAGTTAGCAGGTTGTTAGGTTTAGGGGTTAATAGCTTAATTTAGTTTATGGCGATGTGGGGGGCTGGCGGTTTAGGGGTTAATAGGTTTAGTATTAGGTAGTGATGTGGGAGGCTAGGGGTTTAGGGGTTAATACGTTTATTTAGTTGCGGAGGGCTCCGGGAGCAGTGGGATAGGGGTTAATAACTTTTTTAGAGTTGCGGTGGGCTCCGGGAGCGGTAGGGTAGGGGTTAATAACTTTATTAGATTTGTGGTGAGCTCCGGGAGCGGCGGGATATGGGTTAATAACTTTATTTAGTTGCGGCAGGGTCCGGGAGCGGCGGAATAGGGATTAAACATTTTAGTATAGTGGCAGTGTTTCGTAACAGGGTATAAATAAAGCTGGTAAAAAGCCGAATAGCAGCGAGATCGATGACTGTTTAGTTAACAAAAGTCCGCTGCTCATCGCCCCGTACTTTGTGTGTGGCTTTTTGACAGCTTTTTTGATAAATAAGGAGAGCGTATTCAGGTCCGCGGTCGCGATGTTAGGCGATGTTAGGCGAGTGTATTGGTGCCGGCGAATGCAGCAAAAGTGACAAAATAAGTGTAAAGCTTTAGGCCTAGATTTGGAGTTCGGCGGTAAAAGGGCTGTTAACGCTCCGCGGGCTTTTTTCTGGCCGCACCATAAAATTAACTCTGGTATCGAGAGTTTAATCAAATGCTGCGTTAGGCTCCAAAAAAGGAGCGTAGAGCATTTTTACCGCAAATGCAACTCTCGATACCAGAGTTGCTTACGGACACGGCCGGCCTCAAAAACGTGCTCGTGCACGATTCTCCCATAGGAAACAATGGGGCTGTTTGAGCTGAAAAAAAAACCTAACACCTGCAAAAAAGCAGCGTTCAGCTCCTAACGCAGCCCCATTGTTTCCTATGGGGAAACACTTCCTACGTCTGCACCTAACACTCTAACATGTACCCCGAGTCTAAACACCCCTAACCTTACACTTATTAACCCCTAATCTGCCGCCCCCGCTATCGCTGACCCCTGCATATTTTTTTTAACCCCTAATCTGCCGCTCCGTAAACCGCCGCAACCTACGTTATCCCTATGTACCCCTAATCTGCTGCCCTAACATCGCCGACCCCTATATTATATTTATTAACCCCTAATCTGCCCCCCTCAACGTCGCCGACACCTGCCTACACTTATTAACCCCTAATCTGCCGAGCGGACCTGAGCGCTACTATAATAAAGTTATTAACCCCTAATCCGCCTCACTAACCCTATCATAAATAGTATTAACCCCTAATCTGCCCTCCCTAACATCGCCGAAATCTACCTTCAATTATTAACCCCTAATCTTCCGATCGGAGCTCACCGCTATTCTAATAAATGGATTAACCCCTAAAGCTAAGTCTAACCCTAACACTAACACCCCCCTAAGTTAAATATAATTTTTATCTTACGAAATAAATTAACTCTTATTAAATAAATGATTCCTATTTAAAGCTAAATACTTACCTGTAAAATAAATCCTAATATAGCTACAATATAAATTATAATTATATTATAGCTATTTTAGGATTAATATTTATTTTACAGGCAACTTTGTAATTATTTTAACCAGGTACAATAGCTATTAAATAGTTAAGAACTATTTAATAGTTACCTAGTTAAAATAATAACAAATTTACCTGTAAAATAAATCCTAACCTAAGATATAATTAAACCTAACACTACCCTATCAATAAAATAATTAAATAAACTACCTACAATTACCTACAATTAACCTAACACTACACTATCAATAAATTAATTAAACACAATTCCTACAAATAAATACAATTAAATAAACTAGCTAAAGTACAAAAAAATAAAAAAGAACTAAGTTACAGAAAATAAAAAAATATTTACAAACATAAGAAAAATATTACAACAATTTTAAACTAATTACACCTACTCTAAGCCCCCTAATAAAATAACAAAGCCCCCCAAAATAAAAAATTCCCTACCCTATTCTAAATTAAAAAAGTTACAAGCTCTTTTACCTTACCAGCCCTGAACAGGGCCCTTTGCGGGGCATGCCCCAAGAAGTTCAGCTCTTTTGCCTGTAAAAAAAAACATACAATACCCCCCCCCCAACATTACAACCCACCACCCACATACCCCTAATCTAACCCAAACCCCCCTTAAATAAACCTAACACTAATCCCCTGAAGATCTTCCTACCTTGTCTTCACCATCCAGGTATCACCGATCCGTCCTGGCTCCAAGATCTTCATCCATTCCGGTGCTGAAGAGGGACGTCATCCAAGATGGCGTCCCTCGAATTCCGATTGGCTGATAGGATTCTATCAGCCAATCGGAATTAAGGTAGGAATTTTCTGATTGGCTGATGGAATCAGCCAATCAGAATCAAGTTCAATCCGATTGGCTGATCCAATCAGCCAATCAGATTGAGCTCGCATTCTATTGGCTGTTCCGATCAGCCAATAGAATGGATGACGTCCCTTAAAGGAACAGTCATTCGTCGTTCAGTCGTCGGTCCGGATGGATGTTCCGCGCTGGAGGTCTTCAGGATCCTGCCGCTTCGCTCCGGATGGAAGAAGATCGAAGATGCCGCTTGGAGAAGATGTTTGCCGGTCCGGATGTCCTCTTCTTGCCGGATAGGAGGAAGACTTTGGAGCCTCTTCTGGACCTCTTCAGCACCGGATTATGGATCGCCAACCCCCGCTTGGGTTGGATGAAGATCTTGGAGCCAGGACGGATCGGTGATACCTGGATGATGAAGACAAGGTAGGAAGATCTTCAGGGGATTAGTGTTAGGTTTATTTAAGGGGGGTTTGGGTTAGATTAGGGGTATGTGGGTGGTGGGTTGTAATGTTGGGGGGGGGGTATTGTATGTTTTTTTTTACAGGCAAAAGAGCTGAACTTCTTGGGGCATGCCCCGCAAAGGGCCCTGTTCAGGGCTGGTAAGGTAAAAGAGCTTGTAACTTTCTTAATTTAGAATAGGGTAGGGAATTTTTTATTTTGGGGGGCTTTGTTATTTTATTAGGGGGCTTAGAGTAGGTGTAATTAGTTTAAAATTGTTGTAATATTTTTCTTATGTTTGTAAATATTTTTTTATTTTCTGTAACTTAGTTCTTTTTTATTTTTTGTACTTTAGCTAGTTTATTTAATTGTATTTATTTGTAGGAATTGTGTTTAATTAATTTATTGATAGTGTAGTGTTAGGTTAATTGTAGGTAATTGTAGGTAGTTTATTTAATTATTTTATTGATAGGGTAGTGTTAGGTTTAATTATATCTTAGGTTAGGATTTATTTTACAGGTAAATTTGTTATTATTTTAAATAGGTAACTATTAAATAGTTCTTAACTATTTAATAGCTATTGTACCTGGTTAAAATAATTACAAAGTTGCCTGTAAAATAAATATTAATCCTAAAATAGCTATAATATAATTATAATTTATATTGTAGCTATATTAGGATTTATTTTACAGGTAAGTATTTAGCTTTAAATAGGAATCATTTATTTAATAAGAGTTAATTTATTTCGTTAGATAAAAATTATATTTAACTTAGGGGGGTGTTAGTGTTAGGGTTAGACTTAGCTTTAGGGGTTAATCCATTTATTAGAATAGCGGTGAGCTCCGATCGGAAGATTAGGGGTTAATAATTGAAGGTAGGTGTCGGCGATGTTAGGGAGGGCAGATTAGGGGTTAATACTATTTATGATAGGGTTAGTGAGGCGGATTAGGGGTTAATAACTTTATTATAGTAGCGCTCAGGTCCGCTCGGCAGATTAGGAGTTAATAAGTGTAGGCAGGTGTCGGCGACGTTGTGGGGGGCAGATTAGGGGTTAATAAATATAATATAGGGGTCGGCGGTGTTAGGGGTAGCAGATTAGGGGTACATAGGGATAACGTAGGTGGCGGCGCTTTGCGGTCGGAAGATTAGGGGTTAATTATTTTAAGTAGCTGGCGGCGATGTTGTGGGGGGCAGGTTAGGGGTTAATAAATATAATACAGGGGTCGGCGGGGTTAGGGGCAGCAGATTAGGGGTACATAAATATAACGTAGGTGGCGGTCGGCAGATTAGGGGTTAAAAATTTTAATCGAGTGTCAGCGATGTGGGGGGGCCTCGGTTTAGGGGTACATAGGTAGTTTATGGGTGTTAGTGTACTTTAGGGTACAGTAGTTAAGAGCTTTATGAACCGGCGTTAGCCAGAAAGCTCTTAACTCCTGCTTTTTTCAGGCAGCTGGAATCTTGTCGTTAGAGCTCTAACGCTCACTTCAGAAACGACTCTAAATACCAGCGTTAGAAAGATCCCATTGAAAAGATAGGCTACGCAAATGGCGTAGGGGGATCTGCGGTATGGAAAAGTCGCGGCTGAAAAGTGAGCGTTAGACCCTTTAATCACTGACTCCAAATACCAGCGGGCGGCCAAAACCAGCGTTAGGAGCCTCTAACGCTGGTTTTGACGGCTACCGCCGAACTCCAAATCTAGGCCTTAGTGTCTATAAAACACTGGGAGCTGCCATGTTGTAACTTGTGTTACCTTCTCTGCTGTGGCCAATTAGGGACAGTTATACACAGGTCACTAGAGTGTGCAGCCAATGGTTGTGCTGGATTTAACAGTGTTCTGCACTTCAATTTCTAACAGGAACTGAAAAGCTCACAATTTCAGAATGGAATTACAGTCAAAGAGGACAAAATAAATAATGAAAGTATATTGCAGAGCTGTTTTATTATATACAATTTATCATTTTATATTACCATCTCAAAGTGTTTAATGTCCCTTTAAGTGAAGTTAAAACAAACAAAAAAGATATCCTCTAAAATACAACATATGAAACAGAGCAGCAACACAATCAATCACCAATTCTGCACACATTTTATAAGGAGGGACACTTATCTGATCCTGAATCCTGTGCAATGTCCATACTGAAGGGAGGACGGAAGACACAGCACTGCCTGCCACAGGATTTGTTTTAGTGAAGGTTCCAATGTCTAAGGTAGTAAAAGCCACAGAAAGAGAGGGAGGGCATAAGGTCCGCCTGCCTGCTACGCATATCACATGGTTGACACGTGATTGATACTTAGGGGGTCACAGATCATCTTAACCTATTGGCACAGCTCAGTGGGAACTGAAACTTTTCCAAATAGCGGCTTTGGCCGCACATTGGCTCCTGACTGCACATGTAGTCTCCTTAATTGGCTCGTGACTGCATGTATAGTTAGTGAGTGGGACAGCAGTGTGTTTGCAGCATGGGCAGGAGTCAATCGGACTCACCGAGCTCTGAGGGCGACAGCTTAAACGCTGAGCATAAGTCAATGGGGGTTTTTTGCAGCTAACTCCCAGTAGTGCATTGCTGCTCCTGCACTTGATATATGGATAGGAAGTGGAAGCTTAAAAATGCTTGATGATGAAATGTGTCTATCTAATATTCCACCAAATATTCAGAAATTGTGTTCATCCCATCAACCTCATACATCCCATTAAAATAGTAAGTAGTTATTGGTGTAGTAATTATAAGCTTTTTCTAATTCTTGCACATACATACTGTGACTTGTAAATGCATTTCGTTATTATATCATTTATGTTTGTGTCCGTATCTCTTAAAACAAGTTAGTTTAACCTCCTTTTTGTTAGAACAACTGATTTACTGTGTCACGAAATAATGTAGGTCTAAAAAGTGTGTCACCAAGATGAAAAGTTTGGAAAGCTCTGGTTTAGATAATTGTAGTTAATTTATTTAATTAATTTATTGATAGTGTAGTGTTAGGTGTATTTGTAACTTAGGTTAGGATTTATTTTACAGGTAATTTTGTAATTATTTTAACTAGGTAGCTATTAAATAGTTATTAACTATTTAATAGCTATTGTACCTAGTTAAAATAAATACAAAGTTGCCTGTAAACTATTAGTTATATTGTAGCTATATTAGGGTTTATTTTATAGGTAAGTATTTATTTTTTAAATAGGAATAATTTATTTAATTATAGTAAAATTATTTTGTTTTATTTAAATTATATTTAAGTTAGGGGGGTGTTAGGGTTAGACTTAGGTTTAGGGGTTAATGACTTTATTATAGTAGCGGCGACGTTGGGGGCAGCAGATTAGGGGTTAATAATTGTAGGTAGGTGGCGGCGATGTTAGGGAGGGCAGATTAGGGGTTAATACAATTTATTATAGTGTTTGCGAGGTGGGAGTGCGCGGTTTAGGGGTTAATACATTTATTATAGTGGCGGCGATGTCCGGTCGGCAGATTAGGGGTTAATAAGTGTAGGTAGGTGGTGACGACGTTGGGGGCGGAAGATTAGGGGTTAATAAATATAATATAGGTGTCGGCGATGTTGGGGGCAGCAGATTAGGGGTTCATAGGGATAATGTAGGTGGCGGTGGTGTCCAGAGCGGAAGATTAGGGGTTAATAATATAATGCAGGTGGCGATGATGTCGGGGGCGGCAGATTAGGGGTTAATAAGTGTAAGGTTAGGGGTGTTTAGACTCGGGGTTCATGTTAGGGTGTTAGCTGTAGACTTTTTTCCCATAGGAAACAATGGGGCTGCGTTAGGAGCAAAACGCTGCATTTTTGCAGTTGTTAGGTTTTTTTACAGCCAGCTCAGCCCCATTGTATCCTATGGGGAAATCGTGCATGAGCATGTTTTTCCATCTTACCGCTACCGTAAGCAACGCTGGTATTGAGAGTAGAAGTGGAGCTAAATTTTGCTCAATGCTCACTTTTCTGAGGCTAAGCAGCCATTCAGAAAACTCATAATACCAGCGTTGTTTAAAGTGAGCACTGGAAAAAAAAGGAGAATTAGCTCCGCAAGTTTTTACCGACAAAACTCAAAATCTAGGTGTTAGTGTTTTTTATTTTGTGTAACTTAGTGTTTTTTATTTTGTGTAACTTAGTTGTTAGTTTTTTGTAACTTAGTAATTTTTAAAAGTAGATTTAAATAATTTGAGTAGGGTTAGGTTTTTAAATATGTAATATAGTTAATTTAATTTGTAGTTTAATGTAATTTTAGTATAACAGTTAGGGTAGGTTAATTAGTAGTTTAATATAGTTTAATGTAATTTTAGTATAATAGTTAGGGTAGATTAATGAATAGTTTAATATAGTTTATTTTAATTTTAAAGGTAAGTTTAAATTTATTATAAGATAGGGATGAGGTAATTTTAATGTAAAGTTAGCAGGTTGTTAGGTTTAGGGGTTAATAGCTTAATTTAGTTTATGGCGATGTGGGGGGCTGGCGGTTTAGGGGTTAATAGGTTTAGTATTAGGTAGTGATGTGGGAGGCTAGGGGTTTAGGGGTTAATACGTTTATTTAGTTGCGGAGGGCTCCGGGAGAAGTGGGATAGGGGTTAATAACTTTTTTAGAGTTGCGGTGGGCTCCGGGAGCGGTAGGGTAGGGGTTAATAACTTTATTAGATTTGTGGTGAGCTCCGGGAGCGGCGGGATATGGGTTAATAACTTTATTTAGTTGCGGCAGGGTCCGGGAGCGGCGGAATAGGGATTAAACATTTTAGTATAGTGGCAGTGTTTCGTAACAGGGTATAAATAAAGCTGGTAAAAAGCCGAATAGCAGCGAGATCGATGACTGTTTAGTTAACAATAGTCCGCTGCTCATCGCCCCGTACTTTGTGTGTGGCTTTTTGACAGCTTTTTTGATAAATAAGGAGAGCGTATTCAGGTCCGCGGTCGTGATGTTAGGCGATGTTAGGCGAGCGTATTGGTGCCGGCGAATGCAGCATAGTTGACGGCTTGATAAGTAGGCCTCATTGGGGCAAATACAGAAGGGTTATATCATATGCTGCTTTCCATGTAGGAATTAAAGGGAAAGAAGAAGAAGAAAAAAAAAAAGTTTAGGTAGGGACTCAGATTTACAGCATGTCCATGGGGTTCCATGAGATATAGTTAAAGGGACATTAAACACTAAATACATGCTAGATAGAATGATGCAATCAAAGAAAAGATTAGTCCATGACTAACATGTAGATGTATTTTTTAAAGTTTCATTAGTTGTTTAAAAAGTGACAAAATAAGTGTAAAGTTTTAGTGTCTATAAAACACTGGGAGCTGCCATGTTGTAACTTGTGTTACCTTCTCTGCTGTGGCCAATTAGGGACAGTTATACACAGGTCACTAGAGTGTGCAGCCAATGGTTGTGCTGGATTTAACAGTGTTCTGCACTTCAATTTCTAACAGGAACTGAAAAGCTCACAATTTCAGAATGGAATTACAGTCAAAGAGGACAAAATAAATAATGAAAGTATATTGCAGAGCTGTTTTATTATATACAATTTATCATTTTATATTACCATCTCAAAGTGTTTAATGTCCCTTTAAGTGAAGTTAAAACAAACAACAAAGATATCCTCTAAAATACAACATATGAAACAGAGCAGCAACACAATCAATCACCAATTCTGCACACATTTTATAAGGAGGGACACTTATCTGATCCTGAATCCTGTGCAATGTCCATACTGAAGGGAGGACGGAAGACACAGCACTGCCTGCCACAGGATTTGTTTTAGTGAAGGTTCCAATGTCTAAGGTAGTAAAAGCCACAGAAAGAGAGGGAGGGCATAAGGTCAGCAGCTGAACATAGACCTTTCACACTCCTATACAGAGGAACAATGTCAATTTTGATGAATTAAAGTGCCATTGTTTTTAATAGGATTATTAGATACCGGGCACAATTTATCTAAATTGACCTTCACTTTAAACAGCACATGTGCCCTGTCTTCTAAGTAAAAGCCTGCGTTGTATTGCTTACTGAACAGTGCAGGCTTTTAAAAAGAAGACAGGGCACATGTGCTGTTTAAGATCACTCCCACCTAACTCAGTGCAATAATTGCAAGCTGTGGAGTAGGGCTATGCCTGATGTCCCACCGACCACTTACTGTGTGCCTGGGTTCAGTGCACCTACTTTTTTTGCGGCAATACAGTCGGTTGCGCTAAAAATGGCCATGCACTAGGAAATTGAAACAACAAGCACAACACTGAATATTTACCTATTTGGGAGTCGTCTGGGAGTCAGAGATGCAGATTATGATGATGATGCTGCCTTTGCCTCACCACGCGACCACACGCTACCCTGCCGCCTCTGATTTCAGTACACTGCGCGCTGCACAGTCAAGACTGGATGCTGTGGGTGGAGCTGGAGCCTGAAGCTAGCTTAGAGGTATTAATATCTGGACCAGATTAATTCACACCCGATCCACATATTGCAGGATCTGCACTTCCGCTGTAGCAGCTGCCAGGACTTACCTCCTGCTTACACTGTCCACAGTGACACAGCGCACCGCTCACACAACCAGCCATCCACCGCACAATCTTGAGCGCCATATCTCAGAAAACTACAGCCAAGAACCAAGCCAGCCATAATAAAAATAAATTTCAATATCTAATAATTTATAAAAAAAAATCCTTAGGGGTGCAATTTTTAATTTTTTTTTTGCACCCCTAAGAATTATGTGCCTGGGGCAACCGCCCCTGTGGCCACCCCATGCTACGCCACTGCACCTAGATAAGTTTTGCGCTATAGAGGGTTGCGTTATTCCACCCCTCATAGCGCTGCCATTACAAGTTTTTGAAAAGCCACCTTATGCGTGCGATATGCTGGCGATGAGCTCCATACCGCACAAAATCCAAGAGCTGAGAATACGTGCTCGTGCACGCTTTCCCCATAGACTTCAATGGGGAGAACGTGCTAGAAAAAAAACCTTACACCTGAAGCGCGGAATGGCTATCGCCGTAATGCAACCACATTGATGTCTATGGGGAAAAAAATGTTACGTTTAAACACCATAACATAAACCCCAAGTCTAAACACCCCTAAACTGCTTCCCCTCGACATTGCCGACACCTAAATAAAGATATTAACCACTAATCTGCCGCTCCCGACATCGCCGACACTCATAAAAGTTATTAACCCCTATTCCACTGCTCCCCGACATCGCTGCCACTATAATAAAGTTATTAAAGGGACACTAAACCCAAACACTTTCTTTCATGATTGAAGTAGAGAATACAATTATAAACATTCCAATTTATTTCATTTATCTGATTTCCTTTATTCTTTAGATATCCATTGTTGAAGAAATTGCAATGCACATGGGTGAGCCAATCACACGAGGCATCTATGTGCAGCAACCAATCAGCAGCTTCTGAGCCTATCTAGATATGCTTTCCAGCAAAGTATATCAAGAGAACAAAGCAAGTTAGATAATAGAAGTAAATGAGAAAGTTGTTTAAAATTGCATGCTCCTTCTAAATCATGAAAGAAAAAATTTGGGTTTCATGTCCCTTTAACCTCTGTTCAAATCAGCCAATAGGACGAGAGCTACTGAAATTCTATTGGCTGATTTGAATAGTTTTACTGTTGGTTTTACTGTCTTTGTATTTTCTTATAGGGAAAAGAACTGATTTCTTTAGTTATAAATATGTTAGGTTAATTTATAGTTTAAACTTAGGTTTTTTTAATTCCACAGATAAGTTTTTATTTATTTTAAGATAGGGATATTGTATTTTTAATTTAAAGTGAGGGCGTTGTTAGGTTTAGGGGTTAATAGTTTAATTTAGTTTTGTGCAACGGGGCTGGCGGTTTAGGGGTTAATAGGTTTATTTAGTGGCGGTGATGTGGGAGGCCAGAGGTTTAGAGGCTAATAACTTTATTTAGTGGCGGCGATGTCGAGGAGCGGCAGAATAGGGCTTAATAACTTTATTATAGTGGTGACGATGTCGGAGAGTGGCGGTATAGGGGTTAATAACTTTTATTAGTGGCGCTGATGTGCAGAGCAGCAGATTAGGGGTTAATAAGTTTAGTTTAGTGTTTGCGATGTGGGAGGGCAGCGGAATAGGCGTTAATAGGTAGTTTATGGGTGTTAGTGTACTTTGTAACAGTTTTAGTTATGAGTTTTGTGTAACAGTTCTGTTGCGCAAATCTCATAACTACTGGTCTCAGATAGCGGAATGGATCGTGTCGGTATAGGCTGGAACGCAAGCATTTTAGCTTCACCGCACAACTTGTAATACTGGCACTGTGGAAATCCCACGCAAAAATGTCATTTTTTGAGTGCGGGATTGACGTTGCGTTATAGGCTAAAATGCTTGTGGTACAGCTATACCGACAAGACTCGTAATGGCTGCGTTACTGTTTTTACACTGAAATGGCAATTATTTCAGCGTTAAAACCGTAACGCACAACTCGTAATCTAGCCGATAGAAATTTAAAGTATACCTAATGCTTTGCGAAGTTGATCTAGCACAATGTTGGGTTATCGAGCGAGCAATAACTAGATGTCTATGGGGAGAAGAAGTTAGAGCGATCACAATATCCAAAGTCCTGAAGTTAGCGTGTCTGAGTCTATTGCTTGCAGGCTGACTTTTTACTTTCAACTTGTAATACGCATGCTAATCCGGCCACACAATTTTTTTTAGTTTGAGCACAGTTAGTGCCCAAGCGAAAAATAAAAACTAGCACACCAATTGTAATCTGGCTCTATACATACAGTAACAGAACCCTTTATCCAAACTGCTTGGGACTAGAAAATATTTAAATAAATCTGACTACCTTAATAAAAGATATTAAACACAAGATAGAAAGGAGAAAGTAAAAAAAGGTAATCTAAACTATGTTGTGGTCTATACTTGAAACATAAAATATTTGTTGCTGCACCCGTCTGCAAATTTTCCACATTAAATTATAAATTAAAAAAAATTACAGAGAGAAATTTAGCTCAGATCCATTGACAGAATAATGAGTGCAGTCACATTTCAGAGGTTTTATTATTTCCATGTCTGCCCTTAATTGATGATATGCAGCTTTTTAATAACCACTTATTTGACAGCCCTATCAACAGAGTAAAAACAGAAGAAATATGCTGCTATTTAACTTGTAAGCTGAAAGTCATGTAAAGCACAAAGGAAAAACAAAAATATAGGTACAAACCTGAAAGAAAACCTCTTTTGCAATCACTTAAAAATATACGGCTAGTTTACGAGTTTTGCGTTATGAGTAAAAAAGCAGCGTTATGGGTTGTAACGCTGCTTTTTTTCTACTGCTGCTATTACGAGTCTTGTAGGTACAACTGTCCCGCATACTTTTTTGGCCGTACCGCAAATTAACTTACGCAATTTTCGTAAAGTCTTTTTTCAATGGGACTTCCATTGCGCCGGTATTACAAGCTTTTTTTTAGGCCAAAAAGTGAGCGGTACAGCCTATCCCGCAAGATTCGTAACGCATTCTAAAGTAAGTAGTTATAAGTTTTACACTACAACGCTGTAGCATAAAACTCATAACTAAAGTGCTAAAAAGTACACTAACACCCATAAACTACCTATAAACCCCTAAACCTAGGCCCTCCCGCATCGCAAACACTAAAATAAAATTATTAACCCCTAATTTGCCGCTCTGGACATCGCTGGCTGCCACTAGAATAAACATATTAACCCCTAAACCGCCGCACTCCCGCTTTGCAAACACTAATTAAATATTATTAACCTCTAATCTGCCGTCCCTAACATCGCCGCCACCTACCTTAATTTATTAACCCCTAATCTGCCGTCCCCAACTATACTAAAGTTATTAACCCCTAAACCACCGCACTCCCGCCTCGTAAACACTAGTTAAATATTATTAACCCCTAATCTGCCGTCCCTAACATCGCCGCAACCTACATTACAGTTATTAACCCCTAATCTGCCGCCCCCAACGTCACCGCCACTATACTAAATTTATTAAACCCTAAACCTAAGTCTAACCCTAACCCTAACACCCCCTAACTTAAATATAATTAAAAGAAATCTAAATAAAAACTATTATTAATACCTAAATAATTCATATTTAAAACTAAATACTTGTAAAATAAACCCTAAGCTAGCTACAATATAACTAATAGTTACATTGTAGCTAGCTTTTGTTTTATTTTTATTTTACAAGCAAGTTTGTATTTATTTTAACTAGGTAGAATAGTTACTAAATAGTTTATTAACTATTTACTAACTACCTAGCTAAAATAAATACAAATTTACCTGTAAAATAAAACCTAACCTGTCTTACACTAACACCTAAACTTACACTACAATTAAATCAATTACCTAAATTAAATACAATTAACTAAATTAAATACAAATACCTAAATTACAAAAAAACAAAAAAAAAAGGGCCTTTTGCATGGAATTTCCCCAAAGAAATCAGCTCTTTTACCTGTATAAAAAATACAAACAATCCCCCCAACAGTAAAACCCACCACCCACACAACCAACCCCCCAAATAAAACCCTAACTAAAAAAACCTAAGCTCCCCATTGCCCTGAAAAGGGCATTTAGCTCTATTGCTGCCCAAACCCTAATCTAAAACTAAAACCAACCCAATAAACCCTTTAAAAAACCTAACACTAACCCCCAAAGATCCACTTACAGTTTTGAAGACCGGACATTTGGACATCCATCCTAAATGAAGCCAGAAGAAGTCCTCAACGAAGCCGGGAGAAGTCCTCAACGAAGCCGGGAGAAGTGGTCCTCCAGAAGGGCATGTCTTCATCCAGATGACATCTTCTATCTTCATCCATCCGGCGAGGAGCGGGTCTATCTTCAAGACTTCTGGCGCGGAGCATCCTCTTCTTCCGACGACTACCGTGACGAATGAAGGTTCCTTTAAGTGACGTCATCCAAGATGGCGTCCCTTATATTCTGATTGGCTGATAGAATTTTTTCAGCCAATCGGAATTAAGGTTGAAAAAATCCTGTTGGCTGATGCAATCAGCCAATAGGATTGAACTTCAATCCTATTGGCTGAACCAATCAGCCAATAGGATTCAGCTCGCATTCCATTGGCTGAAGTTCAATCCTATTGGCTGATTGCATTCGTCGGGTAGTCGTTGGAAGAAGAGGATGGTTTGTGCCGAATATCTTGAAGATGGACCCGCTCCTCGCCGGATGGATGAAGATAGAAGATGCCGTCTGGATGAAGACTTCTGCCCGTCTGGAGGACCTCTTCTCCCGGCTTGGATGAAGACTTCTCCTGGCTTCGTTGAGGACTTCTTGCCGCTTCGTTGAGGACTTCTCCTGGCTTCGTTTAGGATGGATGTCCGGTCTTCAAAACTGTAAGTGGATCTTCAGGGGTTAGTGTTAGGTTTTTTTAAGGGTTTATTGGGTGGGTTTTAGTTTTAGATTAGGGTTTGGGCAGCAATAGCGCTAAATGCCCTATTAAGGGCAATGCCCATCCAAATGTCCTTTTCAGGGCAATGGGGAGCTTAGGTTTTTTTAGTTAGGGTTTTATTTGGGGGGTTGGTTGTGTGGGTGGTTGGTTTTACTGTTGGGGGGGGATGTTTGTATTTTTTTACAGGTAAAAGAGCTGATTTATTTGAGGCAATGCCCCGCAAAAGGCCCTTTTAAGGGCTATTGGTAGTTTAGTTTAGGCTAGGGTTTTTTTTTATTTGGGGGGGGGCTTTTTTATTTTGATAGTGCAATTAAATTAGGTGTAATTCGTTTAAATATCTTGTAATTTGTTTTTTATTTTGTGTAATTTAGTGGGGGGGTTTTGTAATTTAGGTATTTGTGTAAGGTTAGGTGTTAGTGTAAGACAGGTTAGGTTTTATTTTACAGGTCAATTTGTATTTATTTTAACTAGATAGTTAGTAAATAGTTAATAACTATTTAGTAACTATTCTACCTAGTTAAAATAAATACAAACTTGTCTGTAAAATAAAAATAAAATCTAAGCTAGCTACAATGTAACTATTAGTTATATTGTAGCTAGCTTAGGGTTTATTTTACAGGTAAGTATTTAGTTTTAAATAGGATTTATTTAGTTATTAATAGTAGGTTTTCTTTATATTTATTTTAATTATATTTAAGTTAGGGGGTGTTAGGGTTAGATTTAGGTTTAGGGGTTAATAAATTTAGTATAGTGACGGCGACGTTGGGGGCGGCAAATTAGGGGTTAATAAGTGTAGGTAGGTTGCGGCGACATTGGGGGTGGGAGATTAGGGGTTAATAAATATAGTGTAGGTGTCAGCGATGTTGGGGCAGCAGATTAGGGGTTCATAAGTATAATGTAGGTGTCGGCGATGTCGGGAATGGCAGATTAGGGGTTAATAAATACAATGTAGGTGTTGGCAATGTCGGGGGGTGGCATTTTAGGGGTTAATAAGTGTAAGATTAGGGGTGTTTAGACTCGGGGTTCATGTTAGGGTGTTAGGTATAAACATAAATTTAGTTTCCCCATAGGAATCAATGTGGCTGCATTACGGAGCTTTACGCTTCTTTATTGCAGGTGTTTGCCTTTTTTTCAGCCGGCTCTCCCCATTGATGTCTATGGGGAAATTGTGCACGAGCACGTACAACCAGCTCACTGCTGACTTAAGCAGCGCTAGTATTGGAGTGCGGTATGGAGCACAATTTTGCTCCACGCTCACTTCTTGCCTTTCAACGCCGGGTTTCTGAAAACCTGTAATGCCAGAGCTGTAGGAAAGTGAGCGGTGACAATAACGTACAAGTTAGCACCGCACCCCTCTTACTGCAAAACTTGTAATCTAGCCGATAATTATTAGTGATTGCTGATGAGGTTCTTATACAACTGGATCATATAAATCGCTAATGTTTTTCTTTGCTATCTGACACATCATTTTGTTTATCAAGCTGTGCTACAAATTATGTCACGGATACCAGACTGCCAAGTCTACCCCCCCCCCCCCTACTACCTGGCTAACTACTTTTTACACCAGATTTGGACTTTTCCTGGCTTACGGGATCTCCCAGACTCTTCCTATTGCTTGTTTTGCTGTTTGTACTTTGGCAACTGCCAAAGTACAACGCTCCTGGAACTGCTGGCCGTCCGTGAGGGGAACCCTGACTGCATAAACCTTTGTCAGCTGGCCGGGCTCCTGGAACTGCCAGCCGGCCTCACCACACCGGATACCCGCGTCTCTTTACCCCAGGTCGCTCCAGCATCCCTTGCCCCAGAGCTCTGCTCTTTTGAGGAATGGTAGCCCCTAGGAGGGCAAGAGCTGGGGGGATTGAAGGAAGGGATCTCCCTTGGGAACTGGGTGTTTTGGACACCTCCATATCCTAGGCTGTAGCTCTGGTCCCCAGTAACGGATCATGCCACTTTTTAAAATGTGGCATCTGTGGAACAAGAGCTTTCCAATGACACCTTGGAAGTGCCGCCGCTCCCCCGGGATCACCCAAAAACCACAACCTAGGTACTGTGGGGCTCTATGGGACTGGGACTCATATGGAGGCGCCAGACAGACTGTCTGGAGGGGCGGGAATGGAGGGAGATTTGGGAGTCAAGTAAGACCCTTTGTGTGTGTATATAAGCAGAGTGTGTTTCCCAATAAAGTCAGTTCTTTGTTTCACCTGAATGCTGGTTATGTCTGGTTATTTGGATGGGCTCCTGAATACTGGTGCTGTCTGGTATTTGGGTGGACTACTGGCTATAATCACTTTCCGGTTATACAGCTGCTGGCTCCAGGGAAGAAGCAGGACCCTTTTGGCGGAGCTACCCAGTGGGGGTAGCCGGAGTCCGTCACTAATCACATGGCAACAGTTGGGTGTGATAGATATTCCTAAAAGATGGAATTGTCCTAGTCCTAGTCTTTCAGAGCACCCTGGTGAGTACTATACTTACCAATGTCAGCCTTTTCTTTTGCATCATTACAATTTTGAAAGTACTTGTTTTTTTCATACTTATTTGCTTCTTTGCTCTCTGGCTAGCTTGGACAATCTGCTAGTTAGCGTTGCGGAATCTGTTGGCGCTCTAAAAATAACCGATAATAATAATAATAATAGTACTATTGTCCATTTTCTTCCTATTGTATCTTTATGTTCATTACATGCATGTTGTGTGCTGCAGGCCATTACTTACGTATTGTATCCTGCTGGCCAATACTTTGAACTATAATGATGTTTTTTTGCATGTGTTTAAAGTGACATGAAATACATTTTTTTCCATGAGCCAAATAGAGCATGCAATTTCAAACAACTTTTCAGTTTACTTCTATCATCAAATTTTCTTTTTGTGTCCTTCGTTAAAGGAGCAGCAATGGACTACTGAGAGCTAGCTGACCACATTGGGTGAGCCAATGACAAGATGCATATATTATCAGCCAGTAATTAATAATAAGTAGATAGTTCCCAGTACTGCCCTGCTGCTCATGAGCCTACCTAGGTATGTTTTTCAGCAAAGGACACCAAAAGAATTAAGTAAATTGTAAAACTGTTAAAAATTGCATTCTTTGTCTGAATCATGAAAGTTTAATTTAGACTTTACTGTCTCTTTAAAACTGTTATAGAAAATATAGATATTTTCTCTTCTCGCTCTTTTCTTTTGCTTTGGATATAATAGTTGTGATGTCTGTCAGTGTTAAAATTAAATAAAAAATACAATTCCTCATAAATAAAGTAAAAATAAAATAAAAAATATATCAAAGCTGATTAAGAGCCAGATTACAATTGGAGCACTAATTAACACTCCGGCTACAGCGTTAACTGCTCTAGAAATAAGCTTTTTGCATTTTGCAGGTTGCACTCGTATTATGAGTTGAAAGTAAACTATTTTTGCTCACACGCTAACCTGACAAGTGCAAAAATTCTGATCTTAGAATATTGGGCCCGCATACCCGATCACATATTCTCATGTGCGCTAACCCGACATGAAAATTTTAATATTTCACATTTCAATCTTCTTCACATAGCAGAATATGCTCTATTTATTCATAAATAAATATTTCTACATGTATCTGATGTTTTTTTTGTACAATATATATCTATACCTCTCTCTATCTATCTATCTATCTATCTATCTATCTATCTATATATATATATACATGATTATATACAGGTATAGATTTATACAGATATAAAGTATATATAAGAATATCTATTTAGAAATACTTAGAACATGTTCTACTATATGCAGAACAATGGAATGGGAAATATTTACAGTAAATACGTAGTTAAAACCTTTATAAAAATGAATATTGCATAAATATGTTTTTTCATGTTTCCATCTACTTAACTGCAAAGGTCTTCAATGCACACACACACACACACACACATATATATATATATATAGTTCCTCCAAGAAGCAGGCACTCACTGGTCTTTTTCCATAAAAAATATAAGTTTATTTCATTAGATTAAAAGACAAACGTTTCGGCACTGCATTGTGCCTTTGTCAATGTCACACAAAATATGAGAGACAGAGTGCAACTAAGCACCCGAAATCAGATAACATACAATTAAAATCATACCCCTTAAATAGAATAGATACCCCTTAAACTTTACCGCCATTCCTGTGTCACGCGCTAATCCCAAACGCCAAAGGCCAAATCACACTTAGTTGCACTCTGTCTCTCATATTTTGTGTGACATTGACAAAGGCACAATGCAGTGCCGAAACGTTTGTCTTTTAATCTAATGAAATAAACTTATATTTTTTATGGAAAAAGACCAGTGAGTGCCTGCTTCTTGGAGGAACTGGATATTGCATTAGCAGTGCACCGTGGCATGACCTGTGGTATGATTGTGCAATCCTATCTTTGACAGTATATACACATAAATATATATATATATATATATATATATATATATATATATATATATATATATATATATATATATATATATATATATATATATATATATATATATATATATATGTGTGTGTGTGAAAATATGTATTTATGTGTTTATATGTGTACATATGTCTGTAAATGCATATAGGTATTCACATATAAATAAATAAATACATATGTACACACATATAAACATATATATATAGTCAGTCTCTGGTCATATATATATATATATATATATGAAAAAGTGAGGTGTGAGTAAGGCGCAGAAAAGGACCCCGTAAGGCAGAGATAATACAGCCGTGCCGGTAAAGCCTACCTATCAAAGTTGGTGGGTCCCCAAGACCTCCAGCTTCAATAAGAGAAAAATATAGAGAAAAAGAGAGAATAGTAGACAAAACAGGGCGCACTATTAAAAAACTATCAACTGGAAGGGAGTATAAATTATCCCACCCCCTTATACAAGCAATACAATATTGGTATAATATCAAATAGCTATCTAACAGTTCTCCCTATAGATAGACTAGAATGTATACAATAAATTACATTTAGATACAGTAGTGAACAATGTCAAATAGAAACATAACAGTAGGCAGCAAAAAAACACATAGAACATAAAAAATGCAATGCATAAAAAGATATACAATAAAAAAAGAAGAAAAAATATATAAATAAAAAATAAATAAATAAATGAATAAACAAGAATTTGCAACAAGCTTAAAAATAAACTTAAAAGTAAATAGGTATTAGAGTCTCTGGTCAAATTTCAATCTCTTGTATTGTATATCAAACACCAGTGAACAGTTAATAGTCATTCGTGATTGGCAGGGATATGAAGATATACAGATCCGGTATTGATCCAGAGAATAAGAAAAGTGAGTCCAAACCAAATCCCCAGTGCCCGAAGTATAAAAGTTCCCCTTTGGGGGTTTACTTACACTCCTTACCCCCAATCAGTATGAGGTAAGTGTCGCGCAGTGTAGGTAGAAACTCTCTGCCTTCCAGGGTTACAGTTGTCAGCTGCTGGATCCTCTCAAAGACTTTATCTCATGTAGCCATCTTGGGGAGCCATGTCAGGCCCGAATCCCTCTAGCACGTCCAAACAGATCCAATATTGCAGAAAAATTAATACACCAATAAAAGAACAAAAAAAAACATAAGAAATCCAAGACAAACCAACTGGATGGTTTCTTTTTGTTTTGGGGCGGGTAGGAGTGTCTGAGATTATGGGAGAAAACGGGAACGGGGAACATGTCTACACATTATAAAAAACAAAACAAAAAGAAACCTTCCATTTGGGCCTGACATGAGCTACCAGACTCACCAAGATGGCTACCTGAGATAAAGTCTTTGAGAGGATCCAGCAGCTGACAACCGTACCCCTGGAAGCCAGAGAAAGTTTCTACCTACACTGCGCGACACTTACCTCATACTGATTGGGGGTAAGGAGTGTAAGTAAACCTCCAAAGGGGAACTTTTATACTTCGGGCACTGGGGAATTTTGGTTTGGACTCACTTTTCTTATTCTCTGGATCAATACCGGATCTGTATATCTTCATATCCCTGCCAATCACGAACGACTATTAACTGTTCACTGGTGTTTGATATACAAGAGATTGAAATTTGACCAGAGACTCTAATACCTATTTACTTTTAAGTTTATTTTTAAGCTTGTTGCAAATTCTTGTTTATTCATTTATTTATTTATTTATTTTTTATATATTTTTTCTTCTTTTTTTATTGTATATCTTTTTATGCATTGGATTTTTTATGTTCTATGTGTTTTTTTGCGGCCTACTGTTATGTTTCTATTTGACATTGTTCACTACTGTATCTAAATGTAATTTATTGTATACATTCTAGTCTATCTATAGGGAGAACTGTTAGATAGCTATTTGATATTATACCAATATTGTATTGCTTGTATAAGGGGGTGGGATAATTTATACTCCCTTCCAGTTGATAGTTTTTTAATAGTGCGCCCTGTTTTGTCTACTATTCTCTCTTTTTCTCTCTCTCTCTCTCTCTCTTTCTCTCTGTCTCTCTCTATCTCTCTCTCTCTCTCTCTCTCTCTCTCTCTCTCTATATATATATATATATATATATATATATATATATATATATATATATATATATATATATATATATATACATATTTATATACTGTATATATATATATATATATATATATATATATATATATATATATACTGTATATATAAAACATAATTTATGTAAGAACTTACCTGATAAATGCATTTCTTTCATGGTGGCGAGCATCCACGAACTAGTTACTGATGGGATATACATTCCTACCAGGAGGGGGAAAAGTTTCCAAAACCTCAAATGCCTATAAACACACCTCCCACCTCACTCATACCTCAGTTTAACGTATAGCCAAGTTAGTGAGGTGTATAAGGAGAAAAAGCATAAAAAAGAGCAACAGGATAAATAATGTGCTTTATATAAAAAAAAAATCATAACCCCAAAAAAATTGATGTGTTTGTGGACTCTCGCAACCCTGAAAGAAATGAATTTATCAGGTAAGTTCTTACAAAAATTATGTTTTCTTTCATATAGGTGGTGAGAGTCCACAATCTAGTTACTGATGGGATATAATACCCAAGATGTGGAAGTCCACGAGTAACTATAGAGGGAGGGATAAAATAAAAATAGCTATTTCCGCTGAGAAATAAAATCCAAAAAAAAATTAAGTTTTTATAAAAATTCAAAAAACTTAAATTATAGGCACTAGAACCTTTCTTCAAATAGCTGCTTCCGAAGAAGCAAAAACGTCTGAAAGGTAGACCAAGTGGCTGTTTTCCAGATTTGATTAACTAAAGCCTCATTCTTGAAAGCCTAAGATGTGGCAACTGATCTTGTAGAATCAGCTGTTATTCTCTGAGGCAGAGACTGCCCCACCTCCAAATAAGCTTTGTGAATTAGAAGTTTTAACTAAGATGCCAAAGAAATGGCTGAGGCTTTCTGAAATTTTCTGGAACCAGAAAAAATAACAAATAGACTAGAAGTGTTTCTAAAATCTTTAGCAGCCTTAACATAATATTTCAAAGCTCTTACCACATCCAAAGAATGTAGAGATCTTTCAAGAGTATTCTTAGGATTAATTAGGACACAAGGAGGGAAAAATAATGTACTTATTAATGTTGTCAGAATTCACAACTTTAGGCAAATATTAAAACAAAGTCCGCACAACAGCTTTATCTTGAAGGTAAATCAGATAAGGAGACTCGTAAGAGAGCAGACAATTCAGAAACTCTTCTAGCAGAAGAGATAGCCAAGAGTGATAACACTTTCCAAGAAAGTAGTTTAATGTCCAAAGAATGCAAAGGTCTATATTTAACAAGGTCTGGCTGACCTGATCCGACAGTGCGGATCAGGTCCACCAGACCTCGCTGAATACGGAGAGCAATTAGCTCTTTGTATTCAACATTGCACCAGCAGCTCATAAGAGCTGCTGGTGCAACGCCTCCCCCTGCTGACTCGCGGCCAATCGGCCGCCAGCAGGGAGCTGTCAATCAACCCGATCGTACTCGATCTGGTTGAATTGCGGTGATGTCTGTCTGCCTGCTCAGAGCAGGCGGACAGGGTTATGTTATGGAGCAGCGGTCTTTAGACCGCTGCTTCATAACTGGTGTTTCTGGCGAGTCTGAAGATTCGCCAGAAACACAGGCCCACAAGCTCCCTACGGAGCTTGTTAAATGGGCGCCAAAGGCTCAAAAGGAGGAGCATGCAAAGTCTTTAATACCAAATTTAGACTCCAATGAGGAGAGATAGATTTAATAACAGGTTTGATACGAGTCAAAGCCTGTACAAAACAGTGAACATCAGGAAGATTAGCAATCTTTCTGGGAAATAAAACAGAAAGAGCAGAGATTTGTCCTTTCAAAATATTGGCAGACAAACCTTTTTCCAAACCATCCTGAAGAAACTGAAGAATCCTAGGAATTCTAAATGAATGCCAAGAATAACCACCTAAAAAGGTGACCTTTGTCTGAAGAATCAAGAAACTCTTTGGTAAATTGATCCTCCAACCATATCTTTGAAGAAACAACAAAAGTTGTTTCATGTGAGATTCTGCTAAATGAAATGATTGAGCTAGTACCAAGATATTGTCCAAATAAGGAAGAATATTCTTGTAGCTGTTGCAGGGCCAAACGGAAGAGTGGGATATTGGTAATGCTTGTTTAGAAAAGAGAATCTCAGAAATTGATAGTGATCTGGATGAATCGGAATGTGAAGGTAAGCGTCCTGTAAGTCTATTGTGGACATGAAGTGACCTTGCTGAACAAAAGGCAGAATAGTCCTTATAGTCACCATCTTGAAAGTTGGGACTCTTACAAAATGATTTAAAGTTTTCAGATCCAAATTGGTCTGAAAATGTTTTCCTTCTTTGGTACAATGAATAGATTTGAATAAAAACCCAATCCTTGTTCCTGCTGTGGAACTGGGACAATGACCCCTAAACATTCTAGATCTGAAACACATTTCAGAAAGGCTTGAGCTTTTACTGGGTTTTTTTAGTACATGGGTAAGAAAGAGTCTTCCGAATCCTATTCGATACCCCTGAGAAATTATATTCTGAATCCACTGACTTTGGACAGAGTCTGTCCAAACTCTTTAAAATAAGTTTAGTCTGCCCCCTACCAGAAGAACCGGCTTGAGAGCCGCACCTTCATGTAGGTATAGGGGCAGGATTTGGTTTCTTATAAGGCTTGGATTTATTCAATTTCGGAGATGGTCTCCAATTAGAGCCAGTGGCCTTAGGGGAAGGAGTGGTTTTCTGTTCCCTATTCTGACGAAAAGAACAAAAACTATTGTGAGCTTTACATTTACTCTAAGATTTCTTGTCTTGGGGCAAAAAAACTCCCTTACCCCTAGTAACAGTGGAGATAATAGAATCCAATTGTGAACCAAAAAGATTTTTACCTTGAAAAGCGAGAGATAAAAATCTAGTTTTAGACACCATGTCAGCATTCCAAGATTTAAGCCATAAAGCTCTTCTAGTTAGAATGGCTAAAGACATGGATTTGACATTAATCTTCATAACATCAATTATAGCATCACAAATAAAATGACTTGCATGTTGAAGTAAAACAATAATGTTAAATAATGCAGAATCTGAAGACAACTGCTGTGGCTAAACTGTCCAACCAAAAAGTAGAAGCAGCAGCAACATTGGCCATAGATATAACAGCTCTAAGAATATAGCCAGTATGTAAATCTGCCCTTCTTAGATAATATTTAAGCTTCCTATCTAAATGATCCATAATAGAAGTTCTGTCTTTCATAGGAACGTTTGGCAAGAGGTAAATTCTAAATTGGCCACAAGTAAAAGATACAATTGCTTAAACCTAAAAGAAGATGTACTCGGCTTAGACCATTCTTTATCAATCACATTAGAGATAGTGTCTGGAATAGGAAATAATTCAGGAGTAATAATAGTAGTCTTAAATACAGAATTTAGACGATTACTAGCTTTATCATCAGGAGGTTTACACCCCTCATTACCCAAAATAAATAAAACTTCCTTTAAGAGAGAGTGAATATATTGCATCTTAAATAAAAAAGATGATTTATCTATATCTGCCTCTGATGTGGAGTCCTCTGAATCAGAGGAAACCCCATCAGTAGAGGATACATCAGAATGCTAAAGGTTAGAACTTAATTCACTAGGTTTAGGAAAATGTTGCAAAACCCTTTTACGTTTATTTGAAGGCGGAATAGCAGTCATTGCCTTCTCTATAGCTGCAGCAATAAAATATTTTATTTCTGCAGGAATGCAATGTACATTAGATTGAGATGGAATAACAGTGGGTGCATTTGTACTTATAGATATATGATGAGCATTTAACAAATTGTCAAAACTTTTTTACAACAAACACACTTAGCTTTGGTAGATACATGTTCATGCAGCTCAAATCCTATGGTAACATAAGAGGCAGGTTCAGTTTGAGACATAATTGCAAAAAAAAACAAAATTTGAAAAAAATAAATTAATTCTGCAAATTTATATCAATGCTCCCATACATGTTTCCAATTGGCGGCTAGCAGGGGGTATCAATCAGCCTGATCGTATAGGATCATGCAGATTGAAGACTGCAGCCTCAGAGGCAGCGGACAAGTTATGGAGCAGCGGCCTTTAGACTGCTGCTTCATAACTAATGTTTCCAACTCGCACGGAAACAGGGGCATCAAGCTCCATCCAGAACTTGATAATTCGGCCCCTATGGGGCAGGAAATTTGGGCACCAAAAATTTGGTGCAAAATGATGACGCATCACATATGACATAAATAGCGTAATTTCAAAGAGGGGATGAGTGTAGCACTGAGCTTTTGTTATGGGGCCAATTACTGGTAAACTTTCCAGGTGCTACTCCTCTAAAGGAATTTACAAGGTTCTTAGGGGGTCATGCCATGTAGGATGTGACAGAACAAGAGATTATGAGTGCACAAATAGCTCCCAAAATGACAATAAGTGGTATTAAAACGTACACTTTTATTTGAAATAATTAAAATAGATATACCTCAGTTCTAAGAACCTACAAATGAATTAAACCAATTTATACACAGAAACTTGAATCTAAGCTCCAAAAATAGTAACAGATAGCTTAGAGCAATACCCAAGTATTCCTAATCGATAACTGGTCACATAGGCATCAGTTGGGGGCATGCAATTTGAAAGGATTCAATTAAAAAGGAAAAGAAAAATAAGTTCTAATTGCATGCCCCCAACTGACGCCAACGTGACCATTTATCGGCCAGGAATACCGCTTATTATAATTTTGGGAGCTATTTGTACACTCATAATCTCTTGTTCTGTCACATAAATAGCGTCATCACATGTGTGTTTGCGCTCAAATTTCTAATAAATCTATCACTCTAAAAAGCAGGTAAGAATTTAGTTTATATAAACAAAAAAACTAAATGTACCTAAATAAAGCCTAAATGGATACTTTGATTATACTGCATAAAATGTGATTAGCAACATTCCATGAGACTAATATAAAATGTAGCATCCTAATTTATAAATAAATTACTAGCTCCAAAAAAACCTGCATGTTTCACAGACTCTACCAACCTTGACAAACATTTAGCCACTAATTAAAGTCGATAAAAAAAGAGCACTGAATGACTGACTCAAGGCATGTATACAAACAATATATAACAACTTTACCTAAAATCTGCCCAATCCATAGCTGAGAGTGTCTTTTATAATATAAGTATATACTTACCGTGTAAGACATCCATCCACATATATCAGAAAGCCAAACCAGTACTGAAAAATATCAGCAGAGGTAATGGTACAAGAGTATATTGTTGATCTATAAAGGGAGGCAGCAGATGAATCCCTGCGACCGATTTACAGAGAGCCTTATGAAAGCTTTCCCATAGGCGAAAACATGGTATCATCAGGCAATACTCCCTTTACATCCCTCAGACAAACACTGCAGTTAGAGACGAACTGGGCTTCAATACGCTTAGAAGCGCCTTTCACTGAAGAAATCAAGCACATCCCACCACCTCCTAAGGAGGCAAAGTTTTTAAACTGAGGCATGAGTGAGGTGGGAGGTGTATTTATAGGCATTTGAGGTTTGGGAAACTTTTCCCCCTCCTGGTAGGAATGTATATCCCATCAGTAACTAGCTTGTGGACTCTTGCCACCTATATGAAATATATATATATATATATATATATATATATATATATATATATATATATATATATACTGTATATATATCCATATCCATATTTAGACATGTGGATGTACAGTATGTATTTCAAAGTTAAAGCCCTTTGGCAGCTTTATTTTTTAACACCTGATACCTCATATCTTTGAGCTCTTATAACTTTTGTGTGCAATATTTTTTTTGAATATTTTTTAATAGCTGGTGTTATTATTAGTTTAAGTGTACTTTGTAATGTATTTTTTATTTGTTTTGTGCATCTTTTTTGTTTTGCGAAACAGTTAACCAGAACTCTGAGGACGTATAATCGTTATGGCGTAAATAACGATTGGACTCAATCAATCATGTTTACTTTCAACTCGTAATACTAGCGGTAAGCCCGATGAAGCCCTTATCACTCACTCGCAAACATTTGCGCTCCACTCCTAATCTGGTCCTAAATGTGTGCTTTCATACATCAATCTCATATTAACATATCAAAAGGATTAATAGCACATCTGTCATCAGTCACATGCATGGATCATTACTTGATCAGTTAGTGTTACAGTGGAAAATGAGAGGCCCCTGTCTCAGAGTGTGGCAGGGTCAAGTCAGATGAGAGACCAGTTGTAAGGCTGTGTTTGGTCTAATTAGGGGTGTTAAAGTGGCCCACCTCCCACAATTACTCTTATGCCTTGAGAGGTCTGTGCTGTGTGAGGGAGACTTGTGGACAGGCTGCAGGTGTTATGTAAATGAAGGTGCAGCTGGAGGGGTAACTGTCACAGGTGCAGAGTGTGTAGGGTTGGATGTACCATGGGTGTGGTGTGCTGTGTTGTGGTTTCCCTCTGGAGCAGGTGAAGGATATTAAAATAGTGGAAAGATGTATGCAAACCCATTTCAAGGTCTAGATCCTATGGAAGTCATTTGACGCTCTATAATTAAGCCTGTATAAAAAAAGCTAGAAACATCCAATTTGTCATAGCAGTTTCATTTTGGGGCGCGATCCGATAAACGGCGTAGTTTGTGGCGCAAGCGAGGGAACCCGCGTCGCCCGCAGTTTCAGCTCGCAACTCGAGCTATCCCATATATGGCGCCGTCAGATGCTAACGTGCCGTAAGTCGGATAAACCAGCGATGTCCAGAAATCTGCACAAGTACAAATTTCTGGCGTCGCCAGTGACTTACGGCACGTTAGAAACTGCCGGCGCCTACAAAACCTGACTAAAGTCTAAATCACCCGCACTAACACGCCTCCCTAACATAGCCCGACACGTCTAACCCTCTATCCGCTATCCCCCCTCACTATCCTAACCATAAAATATGTATTAACCCCTAAACCGCCGCTCCCGGAGCCCGCCGCTACCTAATAAAGTTATTAACCCCTAAACCGCCGCCAGCTATATTAAATCTATAACCCCCTAAAGTGAGCCCCTAACACCGCCGCCATCTACCTTACCTACCCCCTAAAGTGAGCCCCTACCCCGCCGCTATCTATTTTAAAATTATTAACCCCTAATCTAATCCCCCTACCCCGCCGCCATCTATATTAAATTATTTAACCCCTAAAATACTAAACTATCCCTACCACTAAACCTAAGTCTAACCCTACAAATAGCCCTGAAAAGGGCTTTTTGCGTGGCATTGCCCCAAAGTAACAGCTCTTTTGCCAGCCCTTAAAAGGGCTTTTTGCGGGGCATGCCCCAAAGAATTCAGCTCTTTTGCCAGCCCTTAAAAGGGCTTTTGGCGGGGCTTTGTCACAAAGTAAACTGCTCTTTTGCCTACAATCTACATCCCCCTACACCGCGGCCACCTATAATAAATGTATTAACCCCTAATCTAATCCCCCTACACCGTCGCCACCTATATTAAACACATTAACCCCTAATCTACATCCCCCTACACCGCGGCCACCTATAATAAATGTATTAACCCCTAATCTAATCCCCCTACACCGCCGCCAGCTATATTAACTATATTAACCCTAATTATATTAGGGTTAATATAGTTAATATAGTTATTATATTATATATATTAACTATATTAACCCTAATTATATTAGGGTTAATATAGTTAATATTGTTATTATATTATATATATATATATTAAGTATAATAACCCTATCTAACTCTAACATCCTAACTAAACTCTTATTAAAATAAATCTAATATTAATATTATTAATTAAAATATTCCTATTTAAATCTAAATACTTACCTATAAAATAAACCCTAAGATAGCTACAATATAATTAATAATTACATTGTAGCTATGTTAGGGTTTATATTTATTTTACAGGTAAATTGTTAATTGTTTTAACTAGGTATAATAGCTATTAAATAGTTATGAACTATTTAATAGCTACCTAGTTAAAATAATTACCCAATTACCTGTAAAATAAATCCTAACCTAAGTTACAAATACACCTACACTATCAATAAATTAAATAAACTACAAATATCTATCTAAAAATACAATTAAATAAACTAAACTAAATTACAAAAAAAACAAACACTAAATTACAAAAAATAAAAAAAAGATTACAAGATTTTTAAGCTAATTACACCTATTCTAAGCCCCCTAATAAAATAATAAAGCCCCCCAAAATAAAAAAATTCCCTACCCTATTCTAAATTAAAAAAAGTTCAAAGCTCTTTTACCTTACCAGCCCTTAAAAGGGCCTTTTGTGGGGGCATACCCCAAAGAAAACTGCTCTTTTGCCTGAAAAAAAAACACAATACCACCCCCCAACATTACAACCCACCACCCACATACCCCTAATCTAACCCAAACCCCCCTTAAATAAACCTAACACTACCCCCCTGAAGATCTCCCTACCTTATCTTCACCACTCCGGGCCGAACTCCTCATCCGATCCGGGCGATGTCTATCCAAGCGGCAAAGAAGAGGTCTTCATCCCGACAATGTCTTTATCCAAGCGGCAGCAAAGTCTTCTTCCATCGGGCAGCATCTTCCATCAAGCGGCATCTTCAATCTTCATTCTTCGCTCCACAGACGCGGAGCATCCATCCCGGCCGACGACTGAACGACGAATGAGGTACCTTTAAATGACGTCATCCAAGATGGCGTTCGTCGAATTCCGATTGGCTGATAGGATTCTATCAGCCAATCAGAATTAAGGTAGAAAAATCTGATTGGCTGATTGAATCAGCCAATCAGATTCAAGTTCAATCCGATTGGCTGAACCAATCAGCCAATCAGATTGAGCTCGCATTTTATTGGCTGATCGGAACAGCCAATAGAACGCGAGCTCAATCTGATTTTTTAACCCCTAATCTGCCGCTCCGTATACCGCCGCTACCTACATTATACCTATGTACCCCTAATCTGCTGCCCCTAACACCGCCGACCCCTATATTATATTTATTAACCCCTAATCTGCCCCCCACAACGTCGCCGCCACTATAATAAATGTATTAACCCTGTTCCGATCGGAACAGCCAATAGAATGCGAGCTCAATCTGATTGGCTGATTGAATCAGCCAATCGGATTGAACTTGATTCTGATTGGCTGATTCCATCAGCCAATCAGAATTTTCCTACCTTAATTCCGATTGGCTGATAGAATCCTATCAGCCAATCGGAATTCGAGGGACACCATCTTGGATGACGTCCCTTAAAGGAACCGTCATTCGTCGGGAAGTCGTCGGAAGAAGAAGATGGGTCCGCGGTGGAGGTCTTCAAGATGGAGCCGGTCGTCATCGGATGAAGATAGAAGATGCCGCTTGGATCAAGATGGTTGCCGGTCCGGATCGCCTCTTCTTCCCGGTTAGGATGAAGACTTCGGAGCCTCTTCTGGACCTCTTCAGCCGCCGGATTATGGATCGCCAGCCCCCGCTTGGGCATGGATGAAGATTTTGGAGCCTGGAACGATCGGTGATACCTGGCATGGTGAAGACAAGGTAGGAAGATCTTCAGGGGCTTAGTGTTCGGTTTATTTAAGGGGGGTTTGGGTTAGATTAGGGGTATGTGGGTGGTGGGTTGTAATGTTTGGGGGGGTATTGTATGTTTTTTTTTACAGGCAAAAGAGCTGAATTCTTTGGGGCATGCCCCGCAAAGGGCCATTTTAAGGGCTGGTAAGGTAAAAGAGCTTTGAACTTTTGTAATTTAGAATAGGGTAGGGCATTTTTTTATTTTGGGGGTCTTTGTTATTTTATTAGGGGGCTTAGAGTAGGTGTAATTAGTTTCAAATTGTTGTAATATTTTTCTTATGTTTGTAAATATTTTTTTATTTTTTGTAACTTAGTTCTTTTTTATTTTTTGTACTTTAGTTAGTTTATTTAATTGTATTTATTTGTAGGAATTGTATTTAATTTATTTATTGATAGTGTAGTGTTAGGTTTAATTGTAGATAATTGTAGGTAGTTTATTTAATTTATTGATTGATAGTGTAGTGTTAGGTTTAATTGTAACTTAAGTTAGGATTTATTTTACAGGTAATTTTGTAATTATTTTAACTAGGTAGCTATTAAATAGTTCTTAACTATTTAATAGCTTTTGTACCTGGTTAAAATAAATACAAAGTTGCCTGTAAAATAAATATTAATCCTAAAATAGCTATAATATAATTATAATTTATATTGTAGCTATATTAGGGTTTATTTTACAGGTAAGTATTTAGATTTAAATAGGAATAATTTATTTAATAAGAGTTAATTTATTTCGTTAGATTTAAATTATATTTAACTTAGGGGGGTGTTAGGGTTAGGGTTAGACTTAGCTTTAGGGGTTAAAAAATTTATTAGAATAGCGATGAGCTCCGATCGGCAGATTAGGGGTTAATACTATTTATTATAGGGTTATTGAGACGGGAGTGAGGCGGATTAGGGGTTAATAACTTTATTATAGTAGCGGTGCGGTCCGCTCGGCAGATTAGGGGTTAATAAGTGTAGGCAGGTGGAGGCGACGGTGAGGGGGGCAGATTAGGGGTTAATAAATATAATATAGGGGTCGGCGGTGTTAGGCGCAGCAGATTAGGGGTACATAGCTATAATGTAGGTGGCAGCGGTGTACGGAGCGGCAGATTAGGGGTTAATAATAATATGCAGGGGTCAGCGATAGAGGGGGCAGCAGATTAGGGGTTAATAAATATAATATAGGGGTCGGCGGTGTTAGGGGCAGCAGATTAGGGGTTCATAGGGATAATGTAGGTGGCAGCGGCGTGCGGTCGGCAGATTAGGGGTTAAAAAATGTTAATAGAGTGGCGGCGATGTGGGGGGACCTCGGTTTAGGGGTACATAGGTAGTTTATGGGTGTTAGTGTACTTTAGAGCACAGTAGTTAAGAGCTTTATAAACCGGCGTTAGCCCATAAAGCTCTTAACTACTGACTTTTTTCTGCGGCTGGAGTCTTGTCGTTAGATTTCTAACGCTCACTTCAGCCAAGACTCTAAATACGCGTTAGGAAGATCCCATTGAAAAGATAGGATACGCAATTGAAGTAAGGGGATCTGCGGTATGGAAAAGTCGCAGCTGCAAAGTGAGCGTTAGACCCTTTAATGACTGACTCTAAATACCAGCGGTAGCCCAAAACCAGCATTAGGAGCCTCTAACGCTGGTTTTGACGGCTACCGCCCAACTCTAAATCTAGGCCTAAGAGCTTGCTTCCATTGAGTCGTTAAAAATGGAGTCATAAGCTACCGAAGCGGCCGACAGCTAAAAGTAATTTACGGCTCCATTTTAATACCAGATTTCCATTGAAATATTTTGCGCATTGCGTGCAGTCGCTCTTTTCGTGTAGCTGTAAATTAACGTTGTGTTAACACTTCCATCTGACGTCGGATTTCTTGAAAATCAATTTTCAACAAAGGATATCAAGAGAATGAAGCAAATAAGATAGAAGTAAATTGGAAAGTTGTTTAAAATTGCATCTGCTCTTTCTAAATCATGATAGGAATATGCGGCCCTCACAATAGTTTCATCTGGCCCTCTTTTGTTTAATAGGTAAACCATTAATTTGGGCTGTCAGTTTGTCTGTTTTTTAGGGTTCTAAGAAGTGTAACTAGATGATGTTCTATATAGGCACTAAGATAAATATAAACACGTGTCCAGTGTAGACTCCAACCATGCATTTACAAGATAAATGTCACTTTTTACATTGTTAAGTTCCAGATTAATCACTTCACACGGTACACACAAGATAAATATAGACAACTGTGCATGTGTATTGCGGGCTACAACTCCCACCACTACTACTTTGGTAAATGTCACTTCCAGTTCTAAGTATATCCAGTTCCGGAGCACTTACTCAGCTCAAGTGGCCCCCATGGGAGAAGGACATTTAGCCAGTGGCCCCCAGATACATTGAGCTTGATACCCCTGCTTTAAGGCTTATAAACATATTTATTTGCAGTATTCCTTTGTTAGGAAGTTGGTTATCATTGACATTACTGATATAGACAATACAAAATGTTTGAGTATTATGTCCCTTTATTCTTATATATGATTTGCAAGGTATATATTCACCTGGCACATTATCAAAATATTATTAAATAATTAAGGCCTGACCTTTATTTTACAATGGAACTGTATTAAATCAATCCATCAAACTAGCAGATTTCCTATTATTCCATTCAAGTGTTCCAGGAATCTGCATTATTTTCCTGAACAGTTGAAAGGTTCCTTTGCCTTTTTACTGTTATTTACTTTATATATCATTTATAAAGCTTAATCTTGTTACTTACATGCCCATAGCAACAATTTTCCTAACACATTTGCCCTTCTGGAATTATAACGTCTGAAATCGAATATGAGACACTGATTTGTCTCTCAGTTGCAAATGATGATAAATGTTTGTTGAAAGAAAACATATTCCCAGTCCCAATGTGTCTGAATTATTCATAATGTACTGAGTAGTAATGCAAAAACTTTAGTGGGCTTCTTTTATCAAGTTTTGTATAATATAAACATAATTCTAGTCAAGTAATAAAGGTCATTTAAATGGACATAATAAAGAATACGCTAATAGGCTAGAGCATTTTATTATAGCACTATTACTTCAACAGAACTATTAATTTAATCTCTGCAAAGGGGTTAAACACATAGATAAAAAATCAGCTCTGGACAAACAATACCATAAGTAGTTTGGAGCCGAAAATGGCCACGGAGCCAACCGGGGGCAGTATATGAACATAACTGTCAATCAATGGCCATGTTGGGCTTAAGGCCAGCAGTGTATTCTGATACAGAGATGCCTTTATGTGTTTAACTTCTTTGTGGGGGCTAACAACAAACAAAACATAAAACGGATTTTTATTGATAAGACAACATATTTTGACTGTTCATCTCTTTAAAAGGGCAACTAATTATAGATTTATGTGAAAAATGTAAGAATCTGCCACTGTGTACCTATGAGAAAAGACTTGCTACATCAACCTATGAGTGGCAACAGGTATGGGTGGGTGACCACACCACATACATTTTTCCAGGGAATAATAAAATACCCAAAACATATCAGTGTGTCCCATTAAAAGGTCAGAAAAACCCAATATTTTCTTTAATGATTTGGATAGAACATACAATTTTAAACACCTTTCCAATTTACTTCTATTATAAAAGTTGCTTCATTTTCTAGTTATTCTTTGGTGAAGGAACAGCATTGCACTACAGGAAGCTAGCTGAACACATTTTGTTAGCCAATCACAAGAGACAAACGTGTGCAGTCACTAATCAGCAGCTAGCTTCCACTAGTGTAGGATATGTGCATATTCTTCTTCAACAAGGGATACCACGAGAACATAGCACATTTGAAAATAGAAGTGAGTTTAAAAGTGTCTTAAAATTACATGCTCTAGCTCTATCTGAATCATGCAAGTTTAATTTTGACCTTTTTTTATCCCTTTTATATCAAAATAGTGATTCAAGTGAGTGTTTATTCTTTTATATAAAAACTACAGAAGAGGGCATTCATTTGCCATCCCTCTGGAGACCCAAAATTTCAATTATATCCTTTGACACTCTACAGACCATAATGTTGAGTTTTATGCCTGTTTCTCCAGGGTGTTTGGCACTATATACATTTTTTATTTATTTATTTGTTTACTATCTCTTATATTTAGGGCTAATCACATTTTAAAGATTTACGGCTCGATTACGAGTCTTGCGTTATGAGTAAAAAAGCAGCCTTAAGCCTCATAACACTGCTTTTTTTACTACCGCTGGTATTACGAGTCTTGCAGATTTAGGGGCACTGCATGCTTTTTTGGCCTTACCACAAATCAACTTACGCAAATTGCGTATAGTCTATTTTCAATGGGACTTGCATAGTGCCGGTATTACGAGCTTGTCCTGGGAATCCAAAAAGTGAGCGGTACACCCTATCCCGTCAAGATTCGCACCGCATTTTAAAGTCAGTAGTTATGAGTTTTACACTACAAAGCCGTAGCATAAAACTCATAACTAAAGTGCTAAAAAGTACACTAACACCCATAAACTACATATTAACCCCTAAACCGAGGCCCTCCCACATCGCAAACACTATTATAAAATTATTAACCCCTAATCTGCCACTCCCGACATTGCCACCACTATAATAAACATATTAACCCCTAAACCGCCGTACTCCAGCCTCGCAAACATTAGTTAAATATTAGTAACCCCTAATCTGCTGTCCCTAACATTGCTGCCACCTACCTACATTTATTAACCCATAATCTGCCGCCCCCAACGTCGCCGCCACTATACTAAATTTATTAACCCCTAAATCTAAGTCTAACCCTAACACACCCTAATTAAAGGACCAGTCAACACAGTATATTTGCATAATCAGCAAATGCAAGATAACAAGACAATGCAATAGCACTTAGTCTGAACTTCAAATGAGTAGCAGATTTTTTTTCTGACAATTTTAAAAGTTATGTCTTTTTCCACTCCCCTTGTACCATGTGACAGCCATCAGCCAATCACAAATGCATACACGTACCATGTGACAGCCATCAGCCATTCACAAATGCATACACACTTATTCTTGCACATGCTTAGAAGGAGCTGGTGACTGAAAAAATTTAAATATAAAAAGACTGTGCACATTTAGTTAATGGAAGTAAATTGGAAAGTTGTTTAAAATAGCATGCTCTATCTGAATAATGAAAGTATAATTTTGATTGAGTGTCCCTTTAAAATATAATTAAAATAAATCTAAATAAAACTTACTATTAATAACTAAATAATTCCTATTTAAAAATAAATACTTACCTGTAAAATAAACCCTAAGCTAGCTACAATATAACTAATAGTTACTTTGTAGCTTGCTTAGGGTTTATTTTTATTTTACAGGCAAGTTTGTACTTATTTTAACTAGGTAGAATAGTTACTAAATAGTTATTAACTATTTACTATAAATACCTAGCTAAAATAAATACAAATTTACCGGTAAAATAAAACCTAACCTAAGTTACACTAACACCTAACACTACACTTAAATAAATTACCAAAATTAAATACAATTAAATAAATTAAATACAATTAACTAAATTACAAAAACAAACAAACACTAAATTACAGGAAAAAAAAAAATTACAAGATATTTAAACTAATTACACCTAATCTAATAGCCCTATCAAAATAAAAAAGCCCCCCCCCAAATAAAAAAAAACCCTAGCCTAAACTAAACTACCAATAGCCCTTAAAAGGGCCTTTTGCGGGGCATTGCCTTAAAGAAATCAGCTCTTTTACATGAAAAACAACCCCCCCCCCAACAGTAAAACCCACCACCCACACAACCAAAGCCCCCAAATAAAACCCTAACTAAAAAAACCTAAGCTCCCCATTGCCCTGAAAAGGGCATTTGGGTGGGCATTGCCCTTAAAAGGGCATTTAGCTCTATTGCAGACTAAAACCCTAACCTAAAAATAAAACCCACCCAATAAACCCTTAAAATACCTAACACTAACCCCTGAAGATCCACTTACAGTTTTGAAGATCCGACATCCATCCTCAACGAAGCCGGGAGAAGTCCTCATCGAAGTGGCAAGAAGTCGTCAACGAAGCCGGGAAAACTCTTCATCCAAGCCGGGAGAAGTGATCCTCCAGACGGGCAGAAGTCTTCATCCAGACGGCATTTTCTATCTTCATCAATCCGGTGCGGAGCGGCTCCATCTTTCAGACATCTGACGCAGAGCATCCTCTTCTTTCGATGGTCGCTGAAGAATGAAGGTTCCTTTAAGTGACGTCATCCAAGATGGCGTCCCTTAGATTCCGATTGGCTGATAGAATTCTATCAGCCAATCGGAATTAAGGTTGAAAAAATCCTATTGGCTGATGCAATCAGCCAATAGGATTGAACTTCAATCCTATTGGCTGATCCAATCAGCCAATAGGATTGAGCTTGCATTCTATTGGCTGATTGGAACAGCCAATTGAATGCGAGCTCAATCCTATTGGCTAATTGGATCAGCCAATAGGATTGAAGTTCAATCCTATTGGCTGATTGCATCAGCCAATAGGATTTTTTCAATTTTAATTCCGATTGGCTGATAGAATTCTATCAGCCAATCGGAATCTAAGGGATGTCATCTTGGATGACGTCACTTAAAGGAACCTTCATTCTTCAGCGACCATCGAAAGAAGAGGATGCTCCGAGTTGGATGCCTTGAAGATGGAGCCGTCCGCGCCGGATGGATGAAGATAGAAGATGCCGTCTGGATGAAGACTTCTCCCGGCTTCTTTGAGGACTTCTTGCCGCTTCGATGAGGACTTCTCCCGGCTTCGTTGAGGATGGATGTCGGATCTTCAAAACTGTAAGTGGATCTTCAGGGTTTAGTGTTAGGTTTTTCAAGGGTTTATTGGGTGGGTTTTATTTTTAAGTTATGGCTTTGGGCTGCAATAGAGCTAAATACCCTTTTAAAGACAATGCCCATCCAAATTCCCTTTTCAGCACAATGGGGAGCTTGATTTTTTTTAGTTAGGGTTTTATTTGGGGGGTTTGGTTGTGTGAGTGGTGGGTTTTACTGTTGGGGGGGTTGTTTGTATTTTTTTTTTAGGTAAAAGAGCTAATTTCTTTGGGGCAATGCCCCGCAAAAGGCCCTTTTAAGAGCTATTGGTAGTTTAGGCTAGGGTTTTTTTTATTTTGGGGGGGCTTTTTTATTTTGATAGGGCTATTAGATTAGGTGTAATTAGTTTAAAGATCTTGTAATTTGTTTTTTATTTTCTGTAATTTAGTGTTTTTTTTGTAATTTAGCTAATTGTATTTAATGTATTTAATTGTATTTAATTTAGGTAATTTATTTAATTGTAGTGTAGTGTTAGGTGTAATTGTAACTTAGGTTTTATTTTACAGGTAAATTTGTATTTATTTTAGCTAGGTAGTTAGTAAATAGTTAATAATTATTTAGTAACTATTCTACCTAGTTAAAATAAATACAAACTTGCCTGTAAAATAAAAATAAACCCTAAGCTAGCTACAATGTAACTATCAGTTATATTGTAGCTAGCTTAGGGTTTATTTTACAGGTAAGTACAGGTGGCCCTCGTTTTACAACGGTTCAATTTACACCGTTTCAGAATAACAACCTTTTTTTCCAGTCATGTGACTGCTATTGAAAAGCATTGAGAAGCAGTGCATTTATTAAAATAGCCGGTAGGTGGAGCTGTCCGCTTGTGTTGCAGCAAAGCCAAGCAAGCTGAAATTAATCAGTTTAACCAGACCTGCGCTATCGAGCAGATTTCAAAGGAACAAGATCTTCCTGTCTATAAATCAGTCCAGATTGGAATGCATAGAAAGAACTGTTTGCAGAAAAATGCAAGTGAAGTCTGTGTTGTGTGATTATTTTATTAGGTTTATAATGCTGTTTAGCATTTAAAGTCTTCATTTCAAAGCTTTAAAAATAATGTATTAGGTGTTACTTATGACAATTATGAGAGGGGTTTGGAACCTAACTCCCTCACTTCCCATTGACTTACATTATAAACTGGGTTTCAATTTACAACGGTTTCGATTTACAACCATTCCTTCTGGAACCTAACCCCGGTGTAAACTGAGGGCTACCTGTATTTATATTTTTTAAATAGGAATTATTTAGTTATTAATAGTAAGTTTTATTTAGATTTATTTTAAAGGGACACTGTACCCAAAATTTTTCTTTCGTGATTCAGATTGAGCATGAAATTTTAAGCAACTTTCTAATTTACTCCTATTATCAAATTTTCTTCATTCTCTTGGGATCTTTATTTGAAATGCAAGAATGTAAGTTTAGATGCCGGCCCATTTTTGGTGAACAACCTGGGTTGTCCTTGCTGATTGGTGGATAAATTCATCCACCAATAAAAAAGTGCTGTCCAGAGTACTGAAACAAAAAAAAAGCTTAGATGCCTTCTTCAAATAATGATAGCAAGAGAACAAAGAAAAATTGATAATAGAAGAAAATTAGAAAGTTGCTTAAAATTGCATGCTCTTTCTGAATTACAAAAGAAAAAAATTGGGTTCAGTGTCCCTTTAATTATATTTAAGTTAGGGGCGGGGGTGTTAGGGTTAGGGTTAGACTTAGATTTAGGGGTTAATAAATTTAGTATAGTGGCGGCGACGTTGGGGGCAGCAGATTAGGGGTTAATAAATGTAGGTAAGTGGCGGCGATGTTAGGGGTGGCAGATTAGGGGTTAATACTATTTAACTAGTGTTTGCGAGGCGAGAGTGCGGCAGTTTAGGGGTTAATATGTTTATTATAGTGGCGGCGATGTCCAGAGCGGCAGATTAGGGGTTAATAAGTGTAGATAGGTTGCGACGACATTGGGGGCAACAGATTAGGGGTTAATAAATATAATGTAGGTGTCGGCGATGTTGAGGGCAGCAGATTAGTGGTTAATAAGTATAATGCAGGTGTCAGCGATGTCGGGGGCGGCAGATTAGGGGTTAATAAGTGTAAGATTAGGGGTGTTTAGACTAGGGGTTCATGTTAGGGTTTTAGGTGTAAACATAACTTTAGTTTCCCATAGGAATCAATGGGGCTGCGTTACTGAGCTTTACGCTGCTTTATTGCAGGTGTTAGACTTTTTTTCAGCCGGCTCTCCCCATTGATGTCTATGGGGAAATCGTGCACGAGCACGTACAATCAGCTCACCGCTGACTTAAGCAGCGCTGGTATTTGAGTGCGGTTTGGAGCTCAATTTTGCTCTATGCTCACTTCTTGCCTTTTAACGCCTGGTTTGTAAAAACCTGTAGTACCAGCGCTGTAGGAAAGTGAGCGGTGAGAATAACATGCAAGTTAGTACCGCACCCCTCATAACGCAAAACTCGTAATCTGGCCGTTAGTTGTTAAATTGATTGAACATTGTATTTTATGTTTACTTTAATGCACTGTTACTCTATCAAAAAAAATACAATTTGGTCCAAATATTATATAGTAAGAGTGCATGCAAAATATAAATAAATGATTACATTTCAGAATTTCAGTAAGCTTCCTAATTTATTTTTCTCTATAGTCTAAATTGCATGATTTATTAAATTAAACTTCTATTCAAAGAGTGTTGCTAGATTCTAAAATGATCAGGAGCTACAGTCCAAGACAGCAGTAATAACCCTGAACTAGATTCCACCAACCTTGGTTATTATCCAGACACTAATGTTTAGGTATAAAAAATGTCTATAATCCTATATTTTGAGATCAATTAATTAGAACGTAAAACCACATACAAGTGGTAATTTTGCACCTAGTAGCGTGTTACCTAGTAGCGTGTTCAGCCTCCTTTAGCTTTCAAAACAGCCTGAATTAATCTAGGTATGGATTCAACAAGATGCTGAAAACATTGTGGAGGTATTGTGTACCATGCAGACATGAGTGTGTCATACAGCTCCTGAAGATTCTACGGAGGTGTAGGCCTGCAGCGAATAGTCCTTTCCAGCTCATCCCAAAGATGTTGAATATGATTGAGATCAAGGGACTGAGCAGGCCACTGCAGCAAAGAAAAGTCATTGTCATGTTCCAGGAACCAACCCATAGTGAGGAGGCTTTGTGCACCAGTACATTATGCTGCTAAAAGTATCCATCGGCCTGAGGATAAATTGTCAACATGAATGGATGCACTTGGTCAGCAACAATGTTTACGTATGCTATGGCATTCAAATGTGAATCTAGGGGTCTCAATGGACCCAATGTGTGCCAGGAAAACATTCCCCACACCATAACACCATTGCCACCACTTTGCACAGTTTTCAGCAGACATGACGGGTCCATGGATTCATGCTGTTTTCAACAAATTTGTAGCCTTACATCAACATCATGCACTAGGAACATTGACTCGTCAGACCAAGCAACCTTTTTCCAGTCTTTGATGGTCCAGTGCTGGTGGTGTTGTGTCCACAAAAGTTGTGCTCTCTCTTGTTCTTCTCTGATAACAATGGCACCCGACGTGGCCGCTGGCTGTTGTAGCCCATCCGCGACAAGGTGCGCCTAGTGGTGCATTGCGATATGTGTTTTTCCGCACCAAGGTTGAATTCTGATATGATGCATGACATTGTGGCCGGTCTGTTTGCTTGTACAAATCTAGCCATCCTCCTCGGACCTCTCTCATCAACGACCATGTTTCTTCTATAGGATTGCTGTTGACTGGATGTTTTTGTTCATTGCACCATTCTCAATACAACATTGAAACTGTTGTACGTGAGTACTGCCCTTTCAGATATGCTTCATCCAGCACGTCTTGCACCTACTATCATGGCATGTTCAAAGTTTATTAGATCACTGCTCTTCCCCATTCTACGTTTGTACGCATAACTGATAGCAGGAAGGTTGTTCTGCTGTATTTATACCAAAACTCTGGCCATGTGACATGCAACGTAGTGGGACGAACCATTTGTGTGCTCAGCAGGGTGGTACCTAAAAAAATGTCCAATATGTGACTGTATCATATCATTTCAAGCATTCAGTTTTTCCAATCCATGTATTGCATGACAGATTGGGTCCTTTTTTTTCTTGGTTTTCAACAGGGTGGATTGGATTTAAATCACTAGTCAGTAAGTCTCAATTTAAATCATGGTTTTCTACATAAAGGTTTAATTTTTAGAATAATAACTTTTTTGATTATTTTTCCTGTTATATATGAAAATTTCTGATTTAGTTATATAGCATTAGAAAGACAATCACCTAGATTACAAGTTTTGCGTTCGTGTTTTAATGCTGAAAAAATGGCCATTTCATTGTTAAAACAGTAACGCAGCTATTACGAGTCTTGTCGATATAGCTGTACCGCAAGCATTTTAGTCTGTAACGCAACGTCAGTCCCGCACTCAAGAAAATAACGTTTTTGCATGGGATTTCCATAGCGCTGCCATTACAAGTTTTGCGGTGAGGCTAAAAATCTTGCGTTACAGCCTATACCGACACGATCCATTTTGCAATCTAAGAGCAGTAGTTATGAGTTTAACGCAACAAAACTGTTACACAAAACATAACTAAACTGTTACAAAGTACACTAACACCCATAAACTACCTATTAACCCCTAAACCGAGGCCCTCCCGCATTGCAAACACTAAATTAAATTGATTAACCCCTATTCCGCCGCTTCCCAACATCGCCAACACTATAATAAAGTTATTAACCCCTATTCCCCCGCACCTCAACATCTCCCACACTATAATAAAGATATTAACCCCTACGCTGCCGCTCCCTGACATCGCCGTCACTAAATAAAGTTATTAACCCCTAAATCTCTGGCCTCCCACATCACTGACACTAAATAAACCTATTAACCTCTAAACCGCCAGCCCCCCACATCGCAAAACACTAAATTAAACTATTAACCCCTAAACCTAACAACCCCCTAACTTTAAATTAAAATTACAAGATATATTTTAAAATAAATAAAAACTTACCTGTGAAATTAAAAAACCTAAGTTTAAACTATAAATTACCCTAACATAACTATTATACTAAAATTAAAATAACTATCGATTAAATAAATTCAATTACACATTAAAAAAACACTACTAAAAAAAATTAAATCTACAATTGCAAAAAATAAAAAATAATAAATTACAAAAAATAAAAAAATACTAAAGTACAAAAAATAACAAACACTAAATTACGAAAAATAACAAACGAAATTATCCAAAATAAAAACAATTACACCTAATCTAATAGCCCTATAAAAATAAAAAGCCCCCCAAAATAAAAAAAAACCCTAACCTACAATAAACTACCAATAGCCCTTAAAAGGGTCCTAAAGAAATCAGCTCTTTTACCTGAAAAAAAAAAATACAAAGACGTCCCAACAGTAAAACCCACCACCCAACCAACCCCCAAAATAAAAAAAGCTAACTAACAAAAACCTAAGCTACCCATTGCCCTGAAAAGGGCATTTATATGGGCATTGCCCTTAAAAGGGCATTTGTATGGGCATTGCCCTTAAAAGGGCATACAGCTCTTTTTCTTGCCCTGAAAAGGGCATTCTGCTCTTTTAAGAAAAGCCCAAACCCTAATCTAAAAAAAACCCACCTGAAAAAAGTTTAAAAAACCTAACACTAACCCCTGACGATCCACTTACAGTTTCTGAATTTCGGACATCCAGGTGGCATCTTCTATCTTCATCCAGGCGGCATCTTCTATCTTCATCCCGGTGGCATCTTCTATCTTCATTCCAGCGGAGCGGGTTCATCCTGAAGAAATCTGGCATGGAGCATCCTCTTCACGGTCAACGCCGTATACTGAATCTTCAATGCAAGGGAGCCTTTTCAAAATGGGGAGCCTTTTCAAAATGGCGTCCCTTGCATTCCTATTGGCTGATTTGATTTTTGAAATTCAAATCAGCCAATAGGAGGAGAGCTACTGAGATCATATTGATGGTTCAAATCAGCCAATAGGGTGAGAGCTACTAATATTCTATTCGCTATTTAAATCATGTGGGGGGCGGCGGTTTAGGGGTTAATACCTTTATTTATTGTTGGCGATGTGGGGGGACGTCAATTTAGGGGTTAATAGTTTAATTTAGGTAGTTGCAATGTGGGAGGGGCATTGGTTTAGAGGTTAATAGCTTTATTTATTGTTGGCGATGTGGGGGGACAGCGGTTTAGAGGTTAATAGCTTTATTTAGTGTTGGCGATGTGGGGGGATGGTGGTTTAAGGGTTGATTGGTTTATTTAGTTTTGGCGATGTGGGGGGACGGCGGATTAGTGGTTAATAGGTTTATTTAGTTTTGGTGATGTGGGGGATGGTGGTTTAGGGGTTAATAGGTTTATTTAGTGTTGGCGATGTGAGGGTATGGCGGTTTAGGGTTAATAGGTTTATTTAGTGTTGGCGATGTGGGGGACTGCGGTTTAGGAGTTAATAGGTTTATGTAATGTTTGCGATGTGGGGGGACGACGGTTTAGGAGTTAATAGGTTTATTTAGTGTTGGTGATGTTGGAGGACGGCGGTTTAGGGGTTAATAGCTTTATTTATTGTTGGTGATGTGGGGGATGGCGGTTTAGGGGTTAATAGTTTAATTTAGGTAGTTGCAATGTGGGAGGGGCATCGGTTTAGAGGTTAATAGCTTTATTAAGTGTTGGCGATGTGGGGGGACAGCGGTTTAGAGGTTAATAGCTTTATTTAGTGTTGGCGATGTGGGGGGATGGGGGTTAAGGGGTTAATAGGTTTATTTAGTGTTGGCGATGTGGGGGGATGGTGGTTTAAGGGTTGATTGGTTTATTTAGTTTTGGCGATGTGGGGGGACGGCGAATTAGTGGTTAATAGGTTTATTTAGTTTTGGTGATGTGGGGGATGGTGGTTTAGGGGTTAATAGGTTTATTTAGTGTTGGCGATGTGAGGGGATGGCGGTTTAGGGTTAATAGGTTTATTTAGTGTTGGCAATGTGGGGGACTGCGGTTTAGGAGTTAATAGGTTTATGTAATGTTTGCGATGTGGGGGGACGGCGGTTTAGGAGTTAATAGGTTTATTTAGTGTTGGTGATGTGGGAGGATGGCGGTTTAGGAGTTAATAGCTTTATTTAGTGTTGGCGATTTGGGAGGACGGTAGTTTAGGAGTTAATAGGTTTATTTAGTGTTGGCAATGTGTGGGAAAGCCGACTTAGGAGTTAATATGTTTATTTAGTGTTGGCGATGTGGGGGACAGCGGTTTAGGAGTTAATAATATTATTTAGTGTTAGCAATGTGGGGGGACGGCGGTTTAGGTGTTAATAAATTTTATTAGTGATTGTGATGTGGGGGGGACAGCGTTTTAGGAGTTAAAAGCTTATTCAGTGTTGGCGATATGGGGGGACGGCGGTTTAGGAGTTAATAGCTTTATTTAGTGTTGGTGATATAGGGGGACAGCGGTTTAGGAGTTAAAAGCTTATTCAGTGTTGGCGATGTGGGGGGACGGCGGTTTAGGAGTTAATAGCTATATTTAGTGTTGGTGATGTGGGGGGGCGGTGGTTTAGGAATTAAGAGGTTTATTTAGTTTTGGCGATGTGGGGGGACGGCGGTTTAGGAGTTAATAGGTTTATTTAGTGTTGGCGATGTGGGGGGACAGTGGTTTAGGAGTTAATAGCTTTATTTAGTGTTGGGGATGTGGGGGGATGGCGGTTTAGGAGTTAATAGGTTTATTTAGTGTTGGCGATGTGGGGGGACGGCGGTTTAGGAGTTAATAACTTCATTTAGTGTTAGCAATGTGAGAGGACAGTGGTTTAGGAGTTAATATATTTTATATAGTGTTTGCAATGTGGGGGGATGGCGGTTTAGATTAGATGAATATGAATACAGAATGGATCCAACATTTTGGAAACTGATTTATTTGTTTTCGTGATTTTTCATGATTTTAGTTATGGTGCCGATTCTGAAATTTCGATTGATCCGAATCTCAGAATTAGCCAAAATTTGTCCGAAAAAGAAATTTGACCGAAACAAATTGCACATGTCTAATAAAAGCCTATTAAAACTGCATGCTCTATCTGAACAATAAAAGTTTAATTTTTACTGTCATGTTCCTTTAATCTTGGAATTTGGATCAGGAAATATATTTGAAGCAGGAGTCCCTATCTGGTTTTATCTTGTATCTATTAAAATGTACTCACAAAACAAGTTTAAATAAACATTATTTAGTTATATACTCAGTACAGATTATTCCCTCTGATTAAACGTCAATATCCATAAATGTTGCAAAATAATAGCATACATGTAAAACTTCTATATTTAAAATTTTAAATCTGACCTTGAATCTCAGTTTGTTTATGATTAATTCATCTTTCTCTTTTTCTCAGGGACGTTTGGGTGCTTCATGAGTGGTTTAATGAATATGAAGTGTAGATCAGTTTTGTTAATGCAAGTTGTTCCTTTTTTTCGCAGAGATTAAATTCTGCATAGTGCGATGCTGGCACTTACATTCTGGCATTCTGCCTCAGATGAATTTCATTAAACTTTTAATTTAATGGATTGTATATTCTTTAGTGGTATAAAATGTGCACTATAACTAAGACTAAGACAGTTTGGCAAATTCTTAAACCAGGTTTACTAAGATTAGTGGAAAAGGATTTCCTTAAAGTGACTTTAAACTCAAATTTTAACAACACATAAGTAATGTATTTGTGATCGAGCGAAAGCCTATGGCGAGCAAAAATCTGTATCTCAGTGTGAGTCAGCTAAATCCCTCACATAATAGACTTCTATGGGGACAAGCTGAAATAAACTATAGGCTAGATTACGAGTTTTGAGGTATGAGTGAAAAAGCAGCGTTAAAGGAACATGAAATCTTCATTTTTTCTTTCATGATTTGGAAAGAGCATGCAATTTTAAACAACTTTCTCATTTACTTCTATTATCCAATTTGTTTCATTCTCTTGATATCCTTTGCTGAAAAGCATATCTAGATAGGCTTAGTAGCTGGTGATTGGTGGCTGCACATAGAAGCCTTGTGTGATTGGCTCACCCATGTGTATTGCTATTTCTTCAACAAAGTATATCTAAAGAATAAAGCAAATAAGATAATAGAAGTAAATTGGAATGTTGTTTAAAATTGTATTATCTATCTGAATCATTAAAGAAAATGTTTGAGTTTAATGTCCCTTTAAGGCTTTTTTTCACTACCGTTGGTATTACGAGTCTTGCAGGTATTTCTGCACCACACACTTTTTTTGGCCTTAACGCAACGTAATTACCGCAGCTTTCAAAAAGTCCTTTTTCAATGGGACTTCCTTTGCGCCGGTATTACGAGTCTGCCTGGGAGGCCAAAAAGTGAGCGGTACAGCCTATTCCGCCAAGATCGATACCGTAAACTGAAAGTCAGTAGTTATGAGTTTTGCGCTACAAAACTGTACCATAAAACTCATAACTAAAGTGCTAAAAAGTACACTAACACTCAGAAACTACCTATTAACCCCTAAACCGAGGCCCTCCCGCATCGCAAACACTAAAATAAATTTATTAACCCCTAAACCGCCGTACTCCCGCATCGCAAACACTAGTTAAATATTATTAACCCCTAATCTGCTGTCCCTAACATCCCCACCACCTACCTACATTTATTAAACCCTAATCTTCCGCCACCAACGTCGCCGCCACTATACTAAATGTACTAACCCCTAAACCTAAGTCTAACCCTAACCCTAACACCCCCTAAATTAAATATAATTAAAATAAATCTAAATAAAACCTACTATCATTACCTAAATAATTCCTATTTAAAACTAAATACTTACCTGTAAAATAAACCCTAAGCTAGCTACAATATAAATAATAGTTACATTGTAGCTAGCTTATGGTTTATTTTTATTTTACAGGTAAGTTTGTATTTATTTTAACTAGGTAGAATAGTTACTAAATAGTTATTAACTATTTACTAGCTACCTAGCTAAAATAAATACAAATGTACCTGTAAAATAAAACCTAACCTGCCTTACACTAACACCTAACCTTACACTACAATTAAATCAATTACATTAATTAAATACAATTACCTAAATTACAAAAAACAAACACTAAATTACACAAAATAAAAAAAGAAATGATCAGATATTTAAACTAATTACACCTAATCTAATAGCCCTATCAAAATAAAAAAGCCCCCCAAAATAAAAAAAAACCCTAGCCTAAACTGAACTACCTGTAGAAAAAAATACAAACACCCCCAACAGTAAAACCCACCACCCACACAACCGACCCCCCAAATAAAATCCTAACTAAAAAAACCTATGCTCTCCATTGCCCTGAAAAGGGCATTTGGATGGGCATTGCCCTTAAAAGGGCATTTAACTCTTTTTCCGCCCAAAAGCCCTAATCTAAAAATAAAACCCACCCAATAAACCCTTAAAAAAAATCGAACTCCCGAAGATCCACTTACAGTTTTTGAAGACCCGACATCCATCCTCAATGAAGCCGGCAGAAGTCCTCAACGAAGTGGCAGAAGTCTTCATCCAACCGGGCAGAAGTCTTCAGACGGCATCTTCTATCTTCATCCATCCGGCGCGGAGCGGGTCCATCTTCAAGACATCCGGCGCAGAGCATCCTCTTCTTACGACGAATCTTCAAGAATGAAGGTTCCTTTAATTGACGTCATCTAAGATGGCGTCCCTTGAATTCCGATTGGCTGATAGAAATAGAATGCAAGCTCAATCCTATTGGCTGATTGGATCAGCCAATAGGATTGAAGCTCAATCCTATTGGCTGATTGTATCAGCCAATAGGATTTTTTCACCTTGGGGGGTTGGTTGTGTCGGTGGTGGGTTTTACTGTTGGGGTGGTGTTTGTATTTTTTTTTTACAGGTAAAAGAGCTGATTTCTTTGGGACAATGTCCCACAAAAGGCCCTTTTAAGGGCTATTGATAGTTTAGTTTAGGCTAGGGTTTTTTTTTTATTTTGGGGGGGCTTTTTTATTTTGATAGGGCTATCAGATTAGGTGTAATTAGTTTAAATATCTGATAATTTCTTTTTTTATTTTGTATAATTTAGTTTTTTTTATTTTTGTAATTCAGGTAATTGTATTTAATTAATGTAATTGATTTAATTGTAGTGTAAGGTTAGGTGTTAGTGTAAGACAGGTTATGTTTTATTTTACAGGTAAATTTGTATTTATTTTAACTAGGTAGTTAGTAAATAGTTAATAACTATTTACTAACTAGTCTACCTAGTTAAAATAAATAAAATGTTTCCTGTAAAATAAAAATAAACCCTAAGCTAGCTACAATGTAACTATTAGTTATATTGTAGCTGTAGCTTAGGGTTTATTTTACAGGTACGTATTTAGTTTTAAATATGAATAATTTAGGTAATGATAGTAGGTTTTATTTAGATTTATTTTAATTATATTTAAGTTAGGGGGTGTTAGGGTTAGACTTAGGTTTAGGGGTTAATAAATTTAGTATAGTGGCGGCAACGTTGGGGGCAGCAGATTAGGGGTTAATAATATTTAACTAGTGTTTGTGATGCGAGAGTGCGGCGGTTTAGGGGTTAATATGTTTATTATAGTGGCGGCGATGTCCGGAGCAGCTGATTAGGGGTTAATAAGCATAATGTAGGTGTCAGCGATGTCAGGGGCGGCAGATTAGGGGTTAATAAGTGTAAGATTAGGGGTGTTTAGACTCGGGGTTCATACTAGGGTGTTAGGTGTAAACATAAATTTAGTTTCCCATTGGAATCAATGGGGCTGCGTTACGGAGCTTTACACTGCTTTTTTTGCAGGTGTTAGACTTTTTTTCAGCTGGCTCTCCCCATTGATGTCTATGGGGAAATCATGCACGAGCACGTAAAACCAGCTCACCGCAACTTTCAACAGCGCTGGTATTGGAGTGCGGTATGGAGCTTAATTTTGCTTTACGCTCACTTCTTGCCTGATAACGCCGGGTTTTTGTAAACCAGTAATACCAGTGCTGTAGGGAAGTTAGCGGTGCAGTAACTTGCAAGTTATTACCGAGCAGCTCTTACCGCAAATCTCGTAATCTAGCCATATGTTTGCTATCTCTCAAATGCTAAGCCGAAGGTGCGCTATGTCAAAGGTGAAGTTCTTCACTAACATTTAAAGGGACAGTCTAATTGATTTTTTTTATTGTTTAAAGGGATAGATAATGCC